>NC_083462.1:33663170-33788170 GCF_030014155.1 Tachysurus vachellii
GAATCTTATGCATAAGGCTGTTGATTGTCGATGTATATACTGGGGTTAAATTCTCATTGCAGCAGGCTAGCTCGGTTTGGAGATGGGGTTCAGTCCATCTTAAAATACAACTTTTAGGATGGTATCGTTCAAATTGCTCTGGGTGGCAAGCGTGCGGAAGGTTATAACATATTCTGCAGCAGTAAAAGAGCCCTGGCAGAGCTGTAGTAATTGGTCAGAGATGTTGCAGCCTCCGACAGTGTATTCGAACACATCGCAGAGTAACTGAGTAACTAAGTATTCATAAGACACTCTCAGATGACCGCGGTTGCGTAAGTGTAAGAAGGAAAGCACACTTTGTGGTTTCTGCTGTGCCATCAAATTTTTCGGCTAGGGCCATGTCTACTGGATCACTCCAGACCATGGTGGGACCCATGAGAGATTGTAGAAGATGAGTGTTGCTGGTTTGTAGGTTAGCCAGCTCTTCATGGTAGGCTGCAATAACTTGGCCTTGTTGTGCCACCATAGCCTGGAGCTGGTGGTTCCAACAAGCATGAAATATCCTTTAAGGATTGAGAAGCAGGATCCATGTGCAGATAAACTCCATTTTAATAACAAAGCCAAGCAGTACAATCCAAAATGTCAGACAAGAGCAGGGTCAAAAAAAAGGCATAAAGTTCAGTAATACAAACATATGGCAAACAAATCCACTCACTCACTCACTCTCACTCATTTTCTACCACTTATCCGAACTACCTCGGGTCACGGGCAGACGTCATCGGGCATCAAGGTAGGATACACCCTGGACGGAGTGCCAACCCATCACAGGGCACACACACACTCTCATTCACTCACGCAAGCACACACTACGGACAATTTTCCAGAGATGCCAATCAACCTACCATGCATGTGTTTGGACCGGGGGAGGAAACCGGAGTACCCGGAGGAAACCCCCGAGGCACAGGGAGAACATGCAAACTCCACACACACAAGGTGGAGGCGGGAATCGAACCCCCAACCCTGGGGGTGTGAGGCGAACGTGCTAACCACTAAGCCACCGTGCCCCCCCAAACAAATCCAAATTGGGCAAAATAGTAAGCAAAGAACAGGAAAACAGGGTCATACACAGACAATACAAAACTGCAAAAATACAAAGGCTTGGTAATGCAGCAGGCTGGTGATACTTTGCGATGATATGCAGAGTGGAAGTTGTATCTATATATCCGGAAGTAAAGCGGAAGTGTGCTGCTGGAACCCCTAATTTCGGATGATGCTTCCCTCTGGCGGGCAGGGGGTTTGCAAGTGTAGTTGTCACAATTGCACTAATCCATGCATTTAATATGATGATAATATTTTCACTGAAATATATTTATCTGTAGATATTTTTTCACTTTTTTATTGCATGTTTGTTTCAAGATAACATTACTGTTATCATTTTGAGTAAATGAGCATAGGATCAGGCAAAAACTCCTCTATGGCACATGCTGTTCTATTGATATAAAGTTGTACCTACTTGAGATGCCAGTTAGTGGCTGGCAGAACTGCCCATCATTTGGAACACCATTGATGCAATAACATGAGGATTTGGTGGTGCCGTTGCATTGCCCATATTGCATGCACTTGTCACATGGCCAGTAATACTGATTCTCACACCTGCATTGGTATCCAGTATTGTTTAATTGGCACACTGCAAAAATGACAAAACAAATGTAGATTTGGGTAATGCAGTGTTTCTTAATGAATGGAAATTAGTACAATTATAAATAATTCAGGATCTTTTTTTTTCTTACTTTACCTTATTACAAATTACATAGTATAACTGCTTAAGGAAGCCACATTATACCACAGACAGTGGGTTATTTAAATGGTCTTTACTTAACACACACCTTCAAGTAAATCATACTCTGTATAATGTCAGGCCTTTTTGTGTGTCATTTGTAATTGTCATGTTTCTTGTTTAGGCTTTCTCACTTAAATCCTTGTGTGCATTGTTTTTAAATAGTAGTGAATTCTAAACTTACCAGTTGTTACGTTCACAGTAGATATTTTAGTGGTGTTGTCTAGCTGACTGATTGATCCAAGACCGATTGCTTGGAGCTGCTGTATCAAAATCACTTCAGAAACATTTATCTCTACCACCACGATATATTCCAGTGTATATGAACTAGCTGGGAAGGCAATAAAATCGTAATTAACAACGTTAACATTTTTAAGTATATTCACATAGTTTCATTCAGTTTGCATTCACAAAAAAAGTTTTCTTTCCCTCTTTTTCTCCCCCTCATTTCTTAGCCAATTTCAACCCACCAATCAGCTTTCTCTTTCATACGACAGCAACAAACCAGGGAGAGAGAAGCCTAACAGGTAAAGCAGCTGCTCATGCTACACAAGATGGTGTGACACTCTACGAGGACAGCGCTGTTTGCCATCTTCCAGTGCTATCTTGTCCTCTTTGGTTAGTTTATACTGCGATTAAAAGAATATATACAGTATATATATATCTCTGGCCATAGAGTGGATGCTTTTCTGTTGTGCCACTCAAGACCCCTATGTGTTATTAATGTTTATTAAAGTATTCAATACTGAATGTTAGTTATGCATGCAACTCTGGCTTTATGAACCCTGTATTAGCACTAGGACATTAGTATAATGTCTCAATATCCAGAAAATGACAAAGGCCTCTTACCACAACACAAAGTGAAGGAAAGAAAGAAAAGCAAAGAAAAACAAGTCCCAGTGGTTTGTCCAGCTCTACCAAGGAGAACTACAAACAACATATAAACTGGTGAACAGCATCTGGGCATCCATCCCCGGTGTAGATGCCACTTCCCTACACATACTTTTGCACTGCATCCACTGCAGTACTGTACAGCACCAGCATCTAAACTGCTCGCAGCTCTCAGTGAGTCAGTCACAGCTTTTTCCACAGCTGATGGGATTCTACACAGGACACTAAAAGCTGCTTGACCTTGTGCTGCTCTGATGGTTAATGTATCTGTGCATCATGATTCCACAACAGCTATTCTCAATAGCTCAATGTGTGTGTGTGTTTGTGTGTGTGTGTGTGTGTGTGTGTGTGACAATCACAACTGATATTAAATCATATCAGTGAAAAGTATACAGACAGGCGTCATCACAAGGTGCGGGTTCAATAAGAAAATGATATGATGCCGAGTCTTGTTCAACCTTCACATGTTCTTGCTTTTCCTCTCACTTTGAAAGCAAATACAGGAGCTGCTTCATGCCTGCGTTTCTTACAAACGCATGAAGATTAGATTCATGTTCCACATTTTTACCAATCCAATAACGCTGTAGGTGGGACACTGGGTCAGGCCACATAAGCAATTTTTTTCATTTTTTTTTTTTTTTTTGGTTGTGTCAGATGTACAAAAAAAGTTTTTTCTCCAGATACCAGTAATCCTGACATATTCTACTCTCTGTACCTATTTATCTTAACTGTACACATGCATGGAGAGTCATTGGCAGAAGTCTTAAAATATCTTCTTTTAATATCTTCTAAATATGTTTATGGGTTGCACAAAGCATTGTCATTTTTTTTGTCTTTCTGTAAGGATTGAGAATGTACAAAATTCCACCGCCCTCTTTACTCTGCTGCCCCCTGGTGGATTTGTTTACACTTTCATCAGGATTTGTGCAGTTGAGTACAGTGTGTAACAAGACTTTGTGTAAAGTGTGTAACAGGACTTTGTGTACAGTGTGTAACAGGCCTTTGTGTAAAGTGTGTAACAGGACTTTGTGTAAAGTGTGTAACAGGCCTTTGTGTACAGTGTGTAACAGGCCTTTGTGTACAGTGTGTAACAGGCCTTTGTGTAAAGTGTGTAACAGGCCTTTGTGTAAAGTGTGTAACAGGACTTTGTGTACAGTGTGTAACAGGACTTTGTGTACAGTGTGTAACAGGCCTTTGTGTACAGTGTGTAACAGGACTTTGTGTACAGTGTGTAACAGGCCTTTGTGTAAAGTGTGTAACAGGCCTTTGTGTAAAGTGTGTAACAGGCCTTTGTGTACAGTGTGTAACAGGCCTTTGTGTACAGTGTGTAACAGGACTTTGTGTACAGTGTGTAACAGGCCTTTGTGTACAGTGTGTAACAGGACTTTGTGTACAGTGTGTAACAGGACTTTGTGTACAGTGTGTAACAGGCCTTTGTGTAAAGTGTGTAACAGGCCTTTGTGTACAGTGTGTAACAGGCCTTTGTGTACAGTGTGTAACAGGCCTTTGTGTACAGTGTGTAACAGGACTTTGTGTACAGTGTGTAACAGGACTTTGTGTACAGTGTGTAACAGGCCTTTGTGTACAGTGTGTAACAGGCCTTTGTGTAAAGTGTGTAACAGGCCTTTGTGTACAGTGTGTAACAGGCCTTTGTGTACAGTGTGTAACAGGCCTTTGTGTACAGTGTGTAACAGGCCTTTGTGTACAGTGTGTAACAGGACTTTGTGTACAGTGTGTAACAGGCCTTTGTGTACAGTGTGTAACAGGACTTTGTGTACAGTGTGTAACAGGCCTTTGTGTACAGTGTGTAACAGGACTTTGTGTACAGTGTGTAACAGGCCTTTGTGTACAGCGTGTAACAGGCCTTTGTGTACAGTGTGTAACAGGACTTTGTGTACAGTGTGTAACAGGCCTAAGGAGGAATCATGAATCAGCATAAAGCAGTTATATAAGAAGAAAGCTTCAACTCCCCAAGACGACTGTACTGTTCTGTACTGAAGCCATTAAGTTTCTTTATAGTATTATAGTAGCTAGTACATATACATACACATGTGCATAGTTTTTCAAAATAAAAGCAAACTAGTAAGGACAAAATTTGTAATGAAAATATATTAATTATATTAATGATTAATTGCCACAAATACAGTATTTTGCCTAAAATGGAAGGAAGATCGCAGAGAAGTTCTTTTCACAAAAGTGCGCACACACACACACACACACACACACACACACACACACACACAGACACTCATCAGGTCAGGCAAGGAGGAAAAAGGGAATAACTGGTAAAGGAACAATGTTTGCGGTGAATGCTGCATCATGCATCATTATGTGACCTTGTTTAAAAGAAATTGTGTGCAAATGCTGCTATATTGTTGTGATGCTTGCGGTGGATGAAATATCAGTTAGATGTCATTTTTCAGATTAAATCATTGATACTGATGTAACTTTATAGAGTATTAGACTTATTATTTGATAGTATAATAATAATAATAATAATAATAATAATAATAATAATAATAATAATAATAATTCATAAAGAAAAAAATAGATTATCTTGCTTACATGCTCGTTTTTGTCTTAAATGATTGAGTTGCCCATCTTTAGATTTAAGCTGTAAAAAAAAAAAATCAACATTTAATTATAAAAAGGCTCTTTTTACCACAGCAAATGTGCCAGCTCAATGTACATAAATAAATCACCATTAATGAATCAACGACAAATCTGTGAAACAAAAAATAGCAGAAAAACGAAGAAAAAAAAAAGAGAGCTCAATTCATTTGATTCAGTTTGAGAATCAAATCATGATAAATAGCACAATAATTAATTTTAGTAAATATTGCAGTTTACTTACAGAGTATTTCTTTTGTAATGATTACAGCTTCACCAAAACTGAGACATTAGATATGAATAACTAAAACTGTAATATTCAGGTAATATTATGGCAGTTTTCAGGCAGCAAAAATCACTGTATGGAGTTTAAAGTCCTTGAGTGTAAGTCTGGGTCAGTTTTGATACAGTTGTGTTAAAACCACCATTTAAAATGGATAAGCTTTCTTAAAAACATCCACAATCATTAATCTTACTGCATGACCAAACAATAACAAAAGCAATGACCGGCAGAAAAACACCACAACACACGAACGTCTGCCACAGACACAAAAAAATATCAAAATATTACCCTAAAAACATTTTATTACTAATCTCGGTTTCTAAACATTTCTATCATGACACATATATCAATATCTGAACCCCTACTCTCTGTGTCCTTGTCAATAAAAGTTATGCTTTACAGAAATAGTAACTCTTGTATACTGTAAAGCTTACCTCAGCAGTGTAGGATGATGTTTCAAGGAATCCTAGTGTTTCCACAACACACGCTTTCATTAGCAGGATGGCTGTGAATGTCAGAAAGTAGTTTGACTTCATTTCTGTATGGTAACAAGAGAAAAAGTAAGAAAATCAACATGCTGCATTGATACCGCACACGGATGTAAAAACACAACCAGAGCTAACCAGTCTGACATTCATAAAAGCAATTTAATGTGTTTCATTAGCATGTCATAACCTGCTGTGACAGTTCTTAACATTTTAAATCCTCTGGCCAGTTTTATTACGCCTGTCTGTGCTTCAGTATCTCCTCCAAAATTCAGTAGGTTGGCCAGTGTACTCTTATATACAACATACACTGTATAATGTGTCCTAATTACTGTATGTGAGCTTTTTTAAATGTTCAGTATGTATCGATACTTAACACTCGGTCAACACTCAACTTGAATAATTATCCTCTGATCTAATTTACACTTTACAGTGTGTCCGTAGAGTAGAGGAGTACACTGGAGAGGTCACTGGTGTAATAAAACTTCAAAATTTCTTTCTGAGGAAAATAGTGTCATATTTACTAAACATTTAGGCTGAACAGGATTTATTCACATCTGAAGTTATTGCTAACCCTAATCTTTAACATTTAAACACCCCTTTTGAAAATGTTATTAAATAGAGATGCTTTGAAATGAATACAATAAAATGAAATATAATATTTAAATAAATAATAAAATTATAAAAAATAATAAATAAATAAATTAAATAATATGAAAAAATATATGTAACCGTACCTGTAGGAAACATTAGATTTTGGAGCAGTTGTCCTGAATATTTAACACTCGGTTTGCAAAACAATTATTCTTTTTTAGTTATATACAATTTTAAAGATATAAAGAAAAAAACATGATGTATACAATGAATAGATGAAACCTTAATTTAAGATTTTTTTTTTATTTTTTATTTTTATTTTTAATTTTTTTAAGGAATTTATATTATTTTGTATAGTTGCCTCTAATTTTTACAAAACTCTGGTCTCAGGATGACACTCTGTACACAAACTGCAGAGAAAGACTAATATCATTCGAATATCATTTATTTATTGTTATTGTAATGTATAAAATACCACACACACTTTTTAGTGTCATGGTAAAAAAATATATACTGTATTACCAAACTAATAATTATCAACATTATGAGAAATTCATTGCTTATACATAGATACACAAACAAGCTTTTCAGGGATGTTCAGTAAGACGTGAGTGTGTTCAGTGGGCAGATTTAAAGCCTACTTTAATATAGCTCAGTTCCACATAGTGGTTGTGAGAGTAAACAGTGGAAACAGTGACATAATCATGACACTGTTTAGTTCTGATCATTTGAGTCTTTTGAGATCATTACTACACTTTAAGGTAAATAAATAAATAAATGTTATACATGCTTTATCATAAAATCTGAAAAAAAAATAAAGATTAAAAAAAGATTAAAATAGATTTAAATCTATAATTTACATTCTTTTTTTTTTGTTTGTTTGTTCTGGTCTGTTTATTTTCTACTACTAGGAAACGATCACACCTTATTTTTCCAGTGTCACCTAGTGTATGCTTGAAAATGTAGCTTAAAGATAAATTTGGTAACACAAATATATATAAAATTTAAAACACAAATATATAAATATAATCTGTTTAATGGCAGATATGATGTATACTGTATGTAAAACCTCATAACTGGAATAAATATGTAAAAAGTGCAAAGTTTTTAAACATAAAGCTTAGTACTTCTAAAAGAAAACAGCACTGTATGGGTCTCGGCATCGACTGATACTCAAGATTTCAGTATAAAAACAAAACTTAACAGTAATAATACCTCTTATAATACCTTTTTATACGTCTAATAATTTAAACGCATAATGTTTTCTTTTTGCATATAAAGCAAAATAATAAGGGCAATCATTTTTAAAATGAATAAAATAATTAAGAATTTTTTTTTTTTAAATAAATCACTAAATTAAAAAGAAAACAATAAATAAATAATGTCTTACATCTTATAAATTCACCACATACTGTACTTGGAGCACATATTGTTGATTAAATCATATAATCATATATTATCTGCTTAAAAATTTCCTACTTAAAAAAAAGTATTAGCACGATGTTTAAAATCCCTACAGATAAATACCAAAGATGTTAATGAAGATTTTGAAGAAAATTCCCTGATTGACTTTAAATTCTATGTTTCAGTGAGTAGTTCTCTAATGATATGCTTCTAAAGTTGTAGTTAGTTAGTAGTTCTGCTTGATCTGCTGATATGCTTCTTAATCATGGGAATAAAAAAAAGCATAAAATAAATCTTTATTTATTTATTTTTTTTAACAGGGAGTCTCTCTCAGACTCTATATGTTTCTCATATGAACAGCTTGCCTAGTGCTGAGTTAGACAGAAGTGTGCGTTCACCATGAAAATGTTTTTGTTAATTAATTGAAGATTATATTCAAGATATTACTGAAGATTTATTGTTACAACCAATAGATGTTCAATAGAAAACGTAACATTTTTATTCATTGCCCAAATGAAAAACATACAGCTATTCCCTACATTTTGTTAAGAAAAATATTCATTACTTTTACCTTGACTTCAACAACCAGGCCAACCACAGCATACACACTAATCCTCCAGCTACTGGTTGGAGTTGTGACTCCTTTCCTCAGTTCAGATGACCTGCATACACAACAAATACAAAACTTCCTGGAACAAAATAATACACCTTACTAGTTATCAAGTCTCGCCATCAGGTTTTTAATATATTACAAATAAAATATTTAAAATTTGATATAATAAACATGTAAAATATGAAAATATATTTTTTTTTATAATAAAAAAAACATGTCGTGTTAAATTTCTTCCGTATTTCGATGCAGTCTATTTTAATTCTATTTTACAGACCTTAAGAGTTCTAACACCACCACCGCTTCACTCAAATACTAACTAATATTTCACAAACAGCAATGAACTATATAGTCGTGACAGAGAAATACCAGTTCATACCGAAGGCTTTTATGAACAACACTTAACTGAAAACAGCTTTATCCCTTTCTAGCAGTACACTGGTTTAAAATCGACTTACAGGACATTTTTCAGTATAAACAATTTTTTAAACTGCTGCAAGAAGTCTTAGAGAGTAAGGTAGAGTATTGTGAGTCTCCTGCTGGGCATCAGCCCACAATACATGTCCATAATAAAGCAGAAAGCACAACTAGACCTTTATTTAAAAAGCCTTATTATGTCGCTGTAAGGAATTTCTCATCTGTCGCCTGGACAGGGTAACCCTCTTTCATCTGCCGCCTGGGCAGGATAACCTTAAATTCAGCCTCTCGTTCCTCTGCTCGATTTCTGTTCTCCACAAGGCCTTGGGGAAGTCTCAATGAAACACACACGCGTCAGTCTTTCAAAGAGAAGTTCCAAAGTTTATTAGGAAAAGCAGGAATATATAGTCGTTCAAGAAGGGGGAGGGTGTAGTGGGTGTGTGTGTTGGTATGTGTGTGTGTGAGAGAGAAAGAACAATGTGCTCATTACAGACAGTCTGCAACATTATCAGAAAAGATAAGCTTTATACTTTTAAAGCTTTATACAATTATTCTCACAGTCGCTTTGTAGAAGCCAACATTCTGTTTTCCTATTTCAGCTTAGACAAAAACTTATAAAATTTAATGCGGCCTAGAGCTTTTGAGCCACATGCACCAAATTCGGATATGTTGTAGACGCTGGTCTGAAGTTTGTTGCTATGACTTTTCTAAGCGATCCGAGTACCGGTACTTCCGGTACCGGGTCTCAAAGTGGCCTTTTTTCCCATAGACTCCCATTATAAACTTTGGAGGTTTATAACTCGGCAAGCTTTTGAACTATCTACACCAAACTCGACCAGCTCCTTTAGGGTGATACTCTGAACAAACTTTTACATTGGTGTACCGACTGGCCTTCCGGTTGTGCCACAGCCCCGCCCCCAAAATATGAAGTATCAAAAAACCTTTTACAACATGGACATGTGACATATCAAAACACTCAGAACAATGAGGGGAACTTCCTCACGTGTATTCTGATGATGTCACATGATGTCACGTGAAAATAAAAAAATTTGCACAACATGGGCATGTGACATATCAAAACACTCAGCACAATGAGAGGAACTTCCTCAGGAGTATTTGGATGACGTCACATGCTCGCCTCCACTTGCCTCCAAATGTTTTGGCACCCTATCTTCCTGTCCACTTGCCTCCAAAAGTAACACTGAACCTTATGTCCACTCGCCTCCAAAAAGCACCGGCTTTTGCGAATACTTACCTCGTCAAAGCCAACATCAAAGTTTGTCGCGACAAACTTTACAAATCTAGTTATCTAATGGCTTAGTTGTGGGGGTTTTCCTCATATACAAAACATTTGAGTGCACCTTTAGATCTACAAGTTATGTAGAACATTACAATATTGCCATGCTACAGATGTTGACGAGTCACAGATGGATCATATGGTGTCATAACTTAAACAGTTTTAATCATCTAATTTATGCTTTTCTCTTGGAGATTAAGATTGTGGTTGAATTATACATAGATTAGTGATTATTATTTCTCTCTCTAAAAAATAAAAATTAAGGTCCTTAATTCTCTCAGGTGGTATCGCGGCACATTTTTCTTAGACAAAATGCCTCCAGGTCCTGTAAATGTTTTGGTTTTCTTGGACAAACTGTCCTTTTGGGATCTCCCCAAAACGGCTCAATGATATTGAGGTCAGGAGACTGTGATGATCACTCCAGCAGAACCTTCTCCTTTTTCTGCTGTAGCCATTGGAAGCTACAGCAACCTTTCCTTGTTCTTTTGTTTATTGTCCTGTTGGAACATCCAAGAGTGTCCCATGCACAGCTTTCCTGCTGTAGAATACAAATTGTCTGCCAGTATTTTCTGATCTGGTCCTGGAGAAACGTCGTCTCATTTCACTGTGTACTGCGACAGCTATATACAGTATATATATAAATATATATAAAGCCCCAAAACATAAGAGATCCACCACCATGCTTTACAGTGGGGATGGTGTACTATTTATTGTTCTCTCTTCTCCAAACATAGCCTTTATGTCTGTGACTATAAAGTTAAATTTTAGTCTCATCACTCCAAATGACTCTGCTCCAGAAGCTGTGAGGCTTGTCTAAGTGCTGTGTGGTGTACTGAAGGTGGGCCATTCTGTGGCATGGGCGCAGTAACAGCTTTCTTCTGGCAACTCGTCCATGCGGGCCATTTGTGTACATGTACCTCCTTTTTGTTCTGCTTGAAACAACAACACCACTTTTTTTGCAGAGCAGCCTGTATTTCTCTTGAAGTTGTTTGTGGGTTTATCTTTGTGTCCTGAACAATTCTTCTGGCAGTAGTGGCTTAGTATCAAGAAAACCACCTTTTCCACCACCTATTTTCCACCTCTTTATCAGAGTTTGAACAGTACTGACAGGTATTTTCAAGTATTTAGATATCTTTTATATCCTTTTACTGCTTTATATTGATCAACTATCTTATTGCGGAGGTCCATTGGCAGTTCTTTTGTCTTCTCCATGGTGCAGTATCCAGAAAAGTCAGTGCATCACCTCATGAGCTGAGAATCTCACTAATTATTTATGCACAGACACCAAATACAACTAGATTTGTAAAGTTTGTTGCGACAAACTTTGATGTTGGCTTTGACAATGCAAGTATTCGCAAAGGCCGGTGCTTTTTGGAGGTCAGTGTTACTTTTGGAAGCAAGTAGACAGAAAGCTAGGGTGCCAAAACATTTGGAGGTAAGTGGAGACAAGCATGTGACGTCATCAGAATACATGTGTCCTATTTTCCAAATGAATGGCAATGATTAACAATTTCAATCAGGGTCTGAAAAACGTTTGAGCACAACTGTATATATATATATATATATATATAAATAAATGTCTGTGTGTGTGGGTGGTAGTGGTGGTGGGGGGTTGTATATAATCAGATGTGCCACATAATAAATGAGGGTAATAAAGCGTCAGAAGGTTTCTTTATATTTGCTGTATAATGGACCTAAAGCCGTAAGGATTGAAATTGAGGATGCAGGTGTTTTGCATCTCACGAGAAAGTGATGTTTGCATTAAGTTTTTTATTAAGTGTCTTATGGAATAGGCCGAAGTGCAGAATAAGAACAAGAGAGCTGTAAAAACATAGTAGCTTCTGCCTCAGTTAAAAGCTCTTAGCATTTAGTTTGACACAGGGAGGACACAGTAGAATACAATACTGTTACAAAAGCTTTCATTTTAATTGGTCAGTCATCAATCTCTTACATAACTGTAAATATATTGGTTACATGTTTAAGTTTTAAATCTGTGACCCGGTTATAATGTTCATACATTAGCTTCACACTTTTGAGACCATTTGATTTTAAGCTTGAGCTTCAGTCTGTTGATTGAATCAATCTAGCAGAAATCGTCAAAGCTGCCAGTACGCACTTTTCTTTTGCCTTGACAGTCAAAGGTCAAGTAACCCTGTGCACCATGTTGTCAAGAGGGAGGAGGTACAGTACGAATGCCAATCTGACAGAATGCCAATCTGAAGTTCAACATCTCACTACATAGTTACATCTAGCTGACTAGATATGTTCCGTATACCACATATCATTATCTGTAATATGAATCATGAAACAAAACTAATCCCAAAATTCTCCATACATAGGGGAAATCGACATATATTAGCAAAATGTAATCCAAGATTTTTCAAACACACACACACACATGCAGTACTGCATATGTGTGTGCATATATACACAGACACAAAAGTTGGGACACCTGACCATTACACCAGGGAATTTAATGACATTTCATTAGAAATATAATAGATGCCGTTGGTCTATAACAGCTTCCACTCATCTGAGCAGGCTTTCCACACGATTTTGGAGTGTTTCCGTGGGGATTTTAGCCCATTTATCCAGTAGAGCAATATGTGAGGTTGAGCACGGATGAGAATGCGAGCCTTGCGATTTCTTTTCGTCCGAAAGTTGTTTGATGACTAAATTCATCTATCATTGACCTTTGCATGGTGCACTGGGACACAGTCATACTGGAATAGAAAAAAGCTTTCCCCAAACTGTTCCCACAAAGTTCAAAGCATAGCATTGTCCAAAATCTCTTCGTGTGCTAAAACATTAACATTTCTAGTCACTGAAAGTGAGGGGGCTTAATCCAAACTCCTCACAATCCCATAACTTTATCCATCCTCCACCAAAAGTTGGCACAATGCAGTCAGGGCGGTAACATTCTCCTTCCATCCGTCAAACCTATTAGGTTGAATCAGACTGCCAAACAGAGAAGTGTGGTTTAACACTCCACAGAACACACTTCTACTGCTCCAGAGTCCAGTGGCAGCGTATTTTTCAGAACTCCATTCAACGTTTGTTGATGTAAGGCTTGCATTCGGCTGCTTAACCATGGAAACCGAATTCTTGAAGCGACTGTCACAGTTTTTGTGCTGAAATAAATGCCAATGGAAATTTGAAACCCATCCGCTATGGAATCAGCAGATTTTTGGTGACTTTTACACACCATGTGCCTCAGCACAGCTTTGTGACTGAGTTGCTGGTGTTTCCACTTTCCAGAAATACCACTTACAGTTGACCATGGAATATATAGCAGGAGGGAAAGTTCAGAAACTGACTTACAGTAAAGGTGGCATCCTATCAGAGTACTACGCTTTTATTTCCTGGGCTCTTCAGAACGAATCTTTCTTTTCCATTTGGCTAGATGCTTGAATTGATTTTATACAACTGAATTCAATAACTAAGATGCGTGTCCCAATACTTTTGTTCACATAGAGTATATATATGATAGACTTTAACAAGAAACATAACAAGCATCACACACACATCATGTTTACAATTAATTTCTTGAATTTATATATTTTTGTGACACTGTCCACTTGTAAAATGGCTATACAATAAAACTGAATTAAATTAAGGATGTTTTTTAAATAACAATGTGTTAATCTCCACCATGTATGGAAGCTTTAGGAACACATACTGTATGTACTTTCTATTGGTGTATTTTTCCTCCTTGCGTAAACTGTTAAGTCCTAGTGTTGCTTCTGCCATTTTGAACTGGGTCTCAATTTAAGTGTGTTTGTTGTATATTTCTTGGACAAGTGCTCTTACATATCAACAGATCAGTTCAAGCAGAATATTAATCCACATCTTCAATCATGAATGATGTCGCACCCAGTAGTGTTGCTTCGAAATGCCCTTTGAAATCAAACTTAGTAATCATTATACGAATGCTACAACAGCAGCGTTCAATAAATGCAGTCAGAATAAAGACATTTTGTCAGAAGATTTTACCAATGGATGCTGTTGACATTGTGATGACGTGTGTAAGATGCTGTAACATATGGTACAGATGGTAAAGACAAGGTGTCAAGGTAAACAGTTCACAAGTGTTATTATAGCTACCCCAGCTTGCATGTACAGGATACTAGATACTACTAGACAACATGGCTGTTTTTCAGGAACTGGGTATGTGTACATTCATTTTTTCGCCTTTAAATGTCCATTCTAATTAAATGTAAGTAGCCATTAAACACGTCTATAGCCTGTGGCTGTACGCATCACCATGCAGGGCCTTAAATGACCTCTTGGCTCTTGATTTCGAACCCAAGTAAACCAAGTAAGTGTTGCTTCTTCTATTCCTAGCTGGTATTTAAACAATAATATTGAACATGTTTGTTGTTTATTTCCACCTGTTGACAGACTAATTCAAGTAGAGTACTAAATGCATATCTTTAGTCATGACTGTAAAATGGCAGCCAGTAGTGTTGCTGTTCAATGCCCATAAATTCACATTGGAAATGCGTGTTACACAAATAGCACTGTTCATAATATATGCATAGCAAAAAAACAAACAAAAAAGGCTTTGCTTGTTATGACTGTTTTTGTTAAAAACATTTTGGCAAAATGCCGTAGGATCTAGGATAGAGCTTGCAAATCACCAAACTAACGTTTCAGCTACATTACTACATTATTGTGCATTAGTTTTTAGACATTGTTGAGAGTATGCTAGTATGCTAGTATGTTACAGCATCATGAATGTACAGTATGACTATAATCAAACAATGAAACAAACAAGAAGCTCCAAACTATAAAGAGAACAATGTGTGAAGGCTACATTTGGCAAGCAATGGCTTTTAATATGCTTGGAGACCTTTGTGTTACTTTTCCAGAAGGACATGGTGGGTTGTCTATGTTTGTTTGTCTGCTCTCTCTGCAAGAAAACAATGAATAAAACAGGTTCATAGTAGATCAGGCAAGTGGCTATACACAGAGTCCAGCAGGGTCTGGCTGGCCTCTTGGCTCTTGACTCCAGCGATCTCAAACAGACGGTCCAGCTTGTCCTCGGCCATAGAAATCTCCTCAATCACATGCAGCTCCTCTGGGTTTAGGATGTGCAGCATGTCGTCAAAAATGGGCTGTAGGTCGCATGGGTCGAGACGCACCTGCCTCAAAACCGTGTCCTTCTTCTCTGTTAGACAATATAAGGGAGAAATTAACTGACTGTGGTGGTAGTAAGTGTGTTGTGGTGATTATTATTAAATGCAATAAATAAATCTAATGATTTGTTTGATTATTATGATTATTGTTTAGCATTGGGTTCATAAATGTTTCAGAAATAACTACATGAACAAATAAAACGCTGAATTTGTCTGAAAAGAACACAATATAAAAGAGCATGTAAGAGCACAAAGCATCCACAAGGAGGAAGCATAATCAAAGCAACTTCACATTTAGGTCAATCCTACATTTTGTTCCCTACATGGATGCTGTATCATTTTTGGGTAATAAGTGGGTCAGCAATGTTTTTCTCTCTACACTTGACAGATCAATATATAAGTCAAAACATTAGATTATACAGTGTTCTAATTTTAAAATGCTTTTAATTATGTCAAGCTTTATGTCAAGCCTTTTTTATTGGCAATTTTGCTTCTTCCTAGACTTAAATAGTTCAATTAAGGGAACGCTTCATAAGAACGTCTAATTAAACACTTAAGTAACCTGCTATTTCTTCACGGTGAAACATCAGACCCTTCTAAACATCAGAGAAGCAAGAATGCAACTTTCTTTCTCCATCATCCTGGAGCTTCACATAAACACTCCTTCAGACAAAGAGCAGCTGTCTTCAAACGTGACCATATAAGTAAATGGTCAAGGAAGATGTACGCTCAGATTGCAATTTCAGAGGTGGAGCCGAGGTGAGAGACTCATTCTACCCCAACCAAAAAGACCCCAATGACTCGACTAGAATTCTTGCACTTTCTCTTCTGTGCTAGTAGCAGGTCATAGGAAGCATTTTCCATCTTGATCAGTCATTAAGATGGGCTCTGCTTCTGCCCCAATGTGGCCAGTCTGTTGAGGTAATAGTTTCGGCCGTAGCCCAAATAAGTGGTGCATCTTCTATTACCGCTCATCCAAGTTGAAATCGTTGCGACTCTTCTTGAGGAGAAATATGCCGTGAAGCTCTCCCACGGAGTGAGGAAGAGGTGGACAGTTGAAGTGTCCAATGGAGTTATGAGATTTGTGCTCAAGCTATTTTCAAGACTTTAGATTGGTTAATAACTTGTAAAAATAACAGACCCACGTGGGGACTGACCAATAGCATCGATATGTGAAAAAATATGAAATTGACCAAATTTGGACATACGAGGTTTCTGCCCGACAGCGACGATATATTTGTCAAGCAAGTCTCAAGTCTCAAATTTGCGATTTAAGTCTGACTCGAGTCAAGTTGAGTCCCCCATCTCTGAGTCACTTAACACAAGTCCGAGTCAAGTCTCAAGTCATGAATGTCAAGTCAAAGTCGAGTCTTTTTTTAATATTTGTCAAGCAAGTCTCAAGTCTCAAATTTGCGACTTAAGTCTGACTCTAGTCAAGTCATATGACTCGAGTCCCCCATCTCTGATTGCTGGACCCCAGGAAGGTGCTGATGCCACCACTGCACCTCAAAAAGTCTTATGTAACACAGCTCTGTATAATGAGTCAACAGTCTTAGAGCACCTGGAAGACTTCGTTCCTAAGCTGTGGTTTACAAAATAATAATCGTAAATCCTGAAAAACTACTAAACTCACTACTAAATCTTCTGTGGTGAATTTTAACTTTATTTTACTGTTAATGTTGATTCATGTGTTGTTGGTTCATAAGTTGGTAATTCAAGTGTCATTTGACTTCATGTGATGGATGAAAAGACAAAAAGTTGCCTGTTTTCTTAATGAAAATAGGCTGATTTAGAAAAATACGAATATCCTGGACACAAACGCAAAGTTTTCAAGAACGGAAATGTCCTGGGAAATCAAAAAAATTGACTTACTTTCCCTTTAAATCTCAGAGATCTAGATACAACAAAAATATTACTGGCCGTACAGGATTTACTACTTACTTTTAGGATTTTCAATAATATACACACCTAAAGCACATCCCTGATGGGAGAAGCTGGCATCAAATCATATTACATTTCATTAACTATTTTGAGGTGGGGCACGGTGGCTTAGTGTTTAGCACGTTCGCCTCACACCTCCAGGGTTGGAGGTTCGATTCCCACCTCCACCTTGTGTGTGTGGAGTTTGCATGTTCTCCCCGTGCCTCGGGGGTTTCCTCCGGGTACTCCGGTTTCCTCCCCCGGTCCAAAGACATGCATGGTAGGTTGATTGGCATCTCTGGAAAATTGTCCGTAGTGTGTGATTGTGTGAGTGAATGAGTGTGTGTGTGTGTGTGTGTGTGCCCTGCGATGGGTTGGTAAGATTCAACAAAACGCCCTGACACACTTTAACTGTAACTTCCTTAAACGTAACAATCGAAGCTCTTTACCAGGCTCACTGAACTCATCTTGTATATTTACCTTTGGTAATGAAAGAGCCAGTGCGGCTCAAGGCTGAGTCTTTGCTTGAGGTGGAGTCACAGCGCAGCAGAGGTTCAGACTCATCGGGGAAGAAGCCTTTGGTGCGGTCGAGTGGAGAGTGCTCCACTACCAATCCCTGTGCATCCAGAGGTTTATGGTTGGGGCTGGTGCCTTGGTTTACATTCACAGATGTCATCAACTGGTTCAGATCAAACTGCAGTGGCACAAAGATAGTATTTAATACACATGCCTTGTGGGTTGCTAATGAAGTATAGTAAAGCTGAATTTCACACAGTATTAAGAAAACCAAACAGCAGATAAGGAGCACAAGATTATTATTTTTTTTAAGTTGTTTATTATTATTTATTGATCTTTTTTTTACTAATCTAACCCAATCTAATTCAATTCAATTCAATTTATTTGTAAAGAGCTTTTAACAATTTCCCATGGTCTCAAAGCAGCTTTACAGAAGTATGGAAACAGAAGAGAGAGAAGAAGAAATAAATATATAATGATAAGAAGAATAAAAAAATAAGAATAAAAATAAATTAGTGAATATATACAATTAAAAAAAATTCTAAATTAATTTTAAAAAGATGAACTTAATTTAAAATACTACAGTATATATCTATCCCTATCCCTAATGAGCAAGCCGGAGGCGACGGCGGCAAGGAAAGGCTCCCTGAGATGATATGAGGAAAAAACCTTGAGAGGAACCAGACTCCTGGTTCCTCATCCTCATTTGGGTGACACTGGACATTTAAATAATGTAAATGTAAACAATGTCCTTTCTACAACCGTTTATAAAAGTGCAACCGAGAGCTCCTGAGGAACTAATGCAGTGTTACTCATTGCGCGGCTCGCGAGCCTACAAGCTTTAATATGCGGCTCACATGGCAGTAAATAATACGATGATATGATCATGTGTTTAAAATGTATTTTTCATTTAAATAACATTAAAAACAATCAGGGAAGCATAGAAAAACGAATGTGCTCTATTACAAATAATAATATATATTTATATATATTATTTGACTCGTCACTGACTCACTGCGTTCTACGCAATAGCCAGTTTTTTGCGTCCTGCCAGAAGCTAGTTTGTGTTTCATGCTAGTTAACAACTTGTGTTTACTGTACACACACGGACTAAAAAATGGATCGATTTCTTATCAAACAATCCCGCGCACAAAATGAACAGCAACAAAGCAATGTGACAGTGACAAAAGAGGTAACTGATGGGGAGCATCATCTTGGAAATCATCTTGTCTCAGTTACCAATTTGACAGGTGCATAATAAAGAATGATTTTTAAGTCATTATTGTATTGCAATATTGTACAATGTATTTAAGCAGATAAGCTATTTAAGACTGAATAACTTGGCATACTTTGTGGTGAAAGTGGCTCTCCTATTGACTTTGACCTATCAGTGTGGCTCACATGAAAAAAATAGTGAAGACCACTGAACTAATGGGTCATCGCAAAAACTCTGAGTTCAGTACAGACCTGATTGCTGATAAAGAATTTAATCTCCTGGGTATATTTATGATACGAATCATAATGTCGCATCAATTTTACAAAGATCACAGAACCACTAGTTCTTGAGTTACAACACTATCAAATAGGGAATATCAAATAGGTACAACAAATAACCTGGAAACACATACTGTACAATTCCACCACCACATGTCAGAGGCATAAAGAATACTGCAAGAAAAAAATACAACAAACAATACACGAAGCAAACTTCTCTCATCTCTGCCAAATGCCAAACATATAAAGGAATAAAACAGAGTAGTTTAGTGTTTAGAATGATTAGAGATATAAACTATGACCATAGTTGAGTAAACATGAGTGATTTCACCGACGTAGTCCGTGACCTTGACCCTGTGCATCACAGCAGACTTACACATGACAAGCAAATAAAAGAGACTCTGTCCAAACTCACAGTCTTGCAATTCACCGCCCACAAGTCATTCATAAAATGTAAGAGTCAAACACGCACAATACTGGGAAAATTGACTCTTGCTGATCACTGAATCACTGAAACAATTTAATGACATCTGACAAACTTTCTTATTTCTTAAGCAAAAATTTGTTTCAAGTGGTTACTGATTTCCACTTTACAATACAGTGATACAGTTTGAACGTAGGTTATTAAGTTTAGTGACCCATGCTATAGAAAGTTGGGCAATAATATATAATAATATAGTAACAACTCTGCTAATCCAAAGGCACCACCTTCAAAATGCCTTCAAGA
This sequence comes from Tachysurus vachellii, assembly GCF_030014155.1. Lineage (NCBI taxonomy): Eukaryota > Metazoa > Chordata > Actinopteri > Siluriformes > Bagridae > Tachysurus > Tachysurus vachellii. The sequence continues at coordinate 33,683,373 of NC_083462.1, forward strand.
AAGATTTATATGCCCCATAAACCCGTAAAAAAATTCTACATGAACAGTAAAGCAAGTCTGAGTCTCAACACTATAATTTGATGGAGCTGCAAATCACAGTATGGCAAAATTGCAAAAGTATCTGTTGGAAAAGAAGACACTTTTATACTTTTGAACCAAACCAGACAAGCAGAAACAGACACACTTCATTTAACAGAAACAGATGTTACTGACGGTTGTATGATATTTATTCATTCATTCATTCATTCACTCATTTTCTACCGCTTATCCGAACTACCTCGGGTCACGGGGAGCCTGTGCTTATCTCAGGCGTCATCGGGCATCAAGTCAGGATACACCCTGGACGGAGTGCCAACCCATCACAGGGCACACACACACTCATTCACTCACACAATCACACACTACGGACAATTTTCCAGAGATGCCAATCAACCTACCATGCATGTCTTTGGACCGGGGGAGGAAACCGGAGTACCCGGAGGAAACCCCCGAGGCACGGGGAGAACATGCAAACTCCACACACACAAGGTGGAGGCGGGAATCAAACCCCAAACAAACGTGCTAACCACTAAGCCACCATGCCCCCTGTATGATATTTATGATCAGTATTAAACTTTTGGATAAAATAAAGGATAAATATTAACTGATAGGAACTCTACTTTGTAAAAAGTATGTATCCTCCATTTCCTAAATCCAAATGTTACACTTTGATCAGCTTTTCAGGAGATCGCTGAATTCTGACAATCGCCACAGATATCCGTGGCTGAGATTCTCTCTCCCCTGTCAGTCACACTGACTCTGGCCAATCATGTGTGATTATGTACATAAAAGAATGCAGAATGCACTGATTTGTGATGTAGCCATTCAAAAGGATTCAGGTTGAAGAAGCAGGCGTTGGCCTTCAACCTCCCTGGTTATAGCATTTATATGATATGCAAATGCTAACTGGTGAGAGCAAATTCACAAGTGACAAATTAGCGAGAAAAATTAGCAGAAAATGTACAAAATGTATATACAGTATTTAAATAGTTTTTTTTTTAGTAACCATATCATAACAGTAGCCAAGTTATCCATAACCACAAGGCTTGTTTTATTCCTTCTGGGTTTAAATAACAGGGTCTAATAACTAAATAAATAAATGGTTTGTTTGCAATAATTATGACTTATTAAATGGTGCTGAGAGCTGGATATATAAAACCAATTACTGTACAATTGGAATTTAAAAAAAGAATCTGAATCCCTCGAGCTGACCTTGAGACAAGGGCAAAGCATAGCGCAGGTTTATAAGAAAGGTTTGGACTCATGCTTTAAAATGAAAGCTGATGATTGATTATCCCAAGAACAGGACTCAATACACTGTACTGTAGCTGTGTGGGATGGAGCCAGAAAAGTCACAGGATGTTGGGTTACTGTGCTTTGGCACATTTCTGTCAGGATATTTCTGTGAGGGAAATGCGGTGTGTGTGTGTGTGTGTGTGTTTGTGCATGTGTGTGTGTTTTTAATCCATAGTTAATTACTAACGTTATTAATACGTTGCAAAAAATGACATCATAGCAAGTATCTTAAATATCATTAAATATATCTACAGTTTTCTATAATTCAAATATTAATCCGAATATAAGATTATTAAACCTATTTCTACTGTATATACTCATTTCAGGACTCAGGCTCGTAAGCTTTTTGACACCAGAGTCAACAACGAGTCGACTGCACCAGCAAAGCCAATGTTATCACTGCACTCTACATGATCGATTCACACGATCACAAACACCTGAATCACTTTTATACACAATGGGCACCACTAAGCCCTCTAAGCACTGTTTGTAAAGCACACCTGTTCAGTTTCTCTGAGTAGCATCATTATATATTGTTGATTCCATGTCATATTCATGTATATTTTATGATTGTTCAGTTTATGTAAGTGTTTGTTACAGTACATAAGGTAAGGTAAGGTAAGGTAAGGTAAGGTAAGGTAAGGTAAGGTAAGGTAAACTTTTATTGTCCACAGTAGGGAAATTTGTCTTGGGCCATCACCCATGCTGCAATCATACAGTACACAAATTAGACAGATACAATTCACAAAATATTCTCACTCACTCATTTTCTGAGTAGCCTGTGCCTATATCAGGCATCATCAGGCATCAAGGCAGGATACACCCTGGACGGAGTGCCAACCCATCACAGGGCACACACACACACACACTCATTCACTCACACAATCACACACTACGGACAATTTTCCAGAGATGCCAATCAACCTACCATGCATGTCTTTGGACCGGGGGAGGAAACCAGAGTACCCGGAGGAAACCCCCGAGGCACAGGGAGAACATGCAAACTCCACACACACAAGGCGGAGGCGGGAATCGAACCCCAACCCTGGAGGTGTGAGGCGAACGTGCTAACCACTAAGACACCGTGCAAACCATACTGTGATACAGTATCTGATTAAACTCTCAATTACTGCCTGGTAAAAGATGACCATAAATTTTTGGTCAACCCCATGGACTCTCAGACGACGTAAAAAATGCAAAAGACTACAAAGTCCTGATCTTTGTTCATGTGTGCTTTACTTCTAATAAAATTCCCCTCACTTCTCTCTGACCGTGACAGATTTGACTTGCATTTAATTCTGAAAAAGATTCAATCTGTCTTTGCTGTCTCCTTAATGAGGTTCAGTGACGCATGACATTAATGGACAAACAGTGCCATAAGATCATTTTTACTTAGAAATCATGGCAGAGAGTTTACTGCACACTTGTCTGTAGTTCAGATGGAGGTCTTCAGTCAAGAGATAAAACAACATTAACATTGTCATCTTATGGAGGGAATCTGCTTAACTACAGAGTAAGATTTAGTGAAGACAATAAAAGAAATACGCTCCGACTACAGAAAGAATCATACAGCATTGTTTACACAAAACAGACCTAATAAAACTACTCTACTATATGTTTACAATAGACCAGAGGTCACTAACAGGCGGACCGCGGACAGCCAAAACAAAAGGTTACTATTTAAAACTTGACGAAGCGCTTCTATTTTATCCGGTGGAGAAAGAGAAACAGACAAGTGAGACGGAGAAAGGGTGAGAAACAGACGAGTGAGACGGAGAAAGAGAAACAGACGAGTGAGACGGAGAAAGGGAGAGAAACAGACGAGTGAGATGGAGAAAGAAAAACAGACGAGTGAGACGGAGAAAGAGAAACAGACGAGTGAGACGGAGAAAGAGAGAAACAGACGAGTGAGACGGAAAAAGAGAAACAGACGAGTGAGACGGAGAAAGAGAGAAACAGACGAGTGAGACGGAGAAAGAGAAACAGACGAGTGAGACGGAGAAAGGGTGAGAAACAGACGAGTGAGACGGAGAAAGACAAACAGACGAGTGAGACGGAGAAAGGGAGAGAAACAGACGAGTGAGGCGGAGAAAGGGAGAGAAACAGACGAGTGAGACGGAGAAAGAGAGAAACAGACGAGTGAGACGGAGAAAGAGAAACAGACGAGTGAGACGGAGAAAGAGAGAAACAGACGAGTGAGACGGAGAAAGAGAAACAGACGAGTGAGACGGAGAAAGAGAAACAGACGAGTGAGACGGAGAAAGAGAAACAGACGAGTGAGACGGAGAAAGGGAGAGAAACAGACGAGTGAGACAGAGAAAGAGAAACAGACGAGTGAGACAGAGAAAGGGAGAATAAAGAACAAATGGCGCTCTCCAAAAGAAGAAAAGTGGACAGCAAAAATAGAGCATTTAATCCAGAATGAACAGACTCATTTCTGTTCACACTTCCCACTTCACACTAAACCAGTGTGTCTCATATGTTCAGAAACTGTGACACTTATTAAAAGTGACAATGTGAAACACCATTATGAGACAAAACATACAGGTTTTGAACAAACATATCCACTCAAATCTGAAGACAGCGTCCCTGAGACAGCGACTTCTGAGTGAAGTAGCCCTATACATCCTGACCATGTTTGGCTCTACATACAACTGCGAGGCAGGTTTATCTACAAAGAACATAATCCAAACTAAATACTGTTCCAGGGTCACTAATGAGCACCTCCACATGTGTATGAGAGCGGCCCTGACTCCATTCAAGCCCAGGTTTAACATCCTGCCAAACTAGAGCTCAGTTCTCTCACTGAGATATAAAAGGGAAAGTTAAACACTTTATTTAAACATACACAATTTTCACATTTTATTTATTTTCTCTTATTTTGAAATGTAGCTCTACTTTTATTTATTTAATGAGAGAACGTTATACATGTCTACAATCATACATACGTTCAGTTCTATGTTACGTGACAATAAATATTGTCAAAAGGGTTTTGAATTGTACTGAATTTATTTGATTTGACAGTCAGGTATTGATTGCTTGCAGATGTTGATACAACTACTAGGCTACGTAAATATATATCACATTAACTAGTTAGACATTATGATCTTCCGGACCTTCGCTTCAAGAAGTTTTCTCTTACTGGACCTCTTTAAATTTTAGTTGAATACCTCTGCAATAGACGTGACGCCGTACCACTTTTTGTTTCTGATACCAAAACCTCGAGTGTCAGCCGACAGGGAAACCAATCCAATAGCACTAATAAAAAAATGTTTCTTTTTTTTGTGGAATTGGAATTGGAGACAAAACACAGCTTAAATATCACAAATATCACACGCGTAATAAACAATCATTTGTTTTATATATACGTATATATATATATATATATATATATATATATATATATATATATACGTATATATATATATACGTATATATATATATATATATATATATATATATATATATATATATATATATATATGTATGTAATAAATATCTAACAAGACAGATATAATAAATACAATGAAAATAAATCCAAAAGAAATTGAATCTTAATATTAATCTTAAAGTGTCTTTATATGTAAACATTTACAGTTTCAACATTAAATTCAGTCAAGTTCTGTTTTTTTTTTTTACTTGTTTCAGTATCAGACCAAATTCATTCGTTCTTAATTTTTCTCTAATATCTAAGACAATGTTTTTTGCTGCTGTCGGCTTGATTTATTTCATGTTCAGCAATAAATAAACAAACGATTGAGTTTATTTGCTTATCAATGAGGAAAAATATTCAGTGTAAAAAATGGCTTGTTTTTTTGTCCATAATAAATGGCCTGTGTTATATAACTCATATGTGGTTTAATTTTTTTTTTTTTATCAAAAAAATATATGCCGCAATATGCCATGCTTTGCTTCATGTTGGAACTGACAAAAAACACAGTCGTATTGATGCTGTTCTTGGATATTACTCATGTTACTCAGTAAACACACAATGTATACATGGTCAGCTGTTTGAGTCATGCTGGTCCATTGCTGGTGTAACGTTGTGTGCCACTCACCTGAGGATTGTCTTCCATGACACCACGGATCTTCTCCACCACGTCAATGCGCCGTTGTTGATGAAGGGCATTTATAAGCTTGGCTAGGTTAGCATCGCTATCACAGATGGTCCAGTGCTGTAGGGCAGCATACGCTCGCTCATGGTCAGCCGAGTAGCCTTTAGAGAAGGCAGCCACTTCACGCTCATTAGCATTAGCCAAGGACTGGTACATGTCGATCCACTGGCAACCAATCTGAGCTGCCACCAGTTTTAGGATATCAACACCTATGAATGACAGAAAGATGACTAGTTATGTTTCTTTCTTTATATATTAAATAAAGTGGTCCACCTGATTCATCCTGCAAGCTATATTGAAAAGAACCACGATGAAACTGTCAGCAAAACGATGACCTCTCAAACTCGTTGGACTATAAGAATGCTGTTACATTTACCAAAAACATACTGAAGGTTACCACAAAAAATATCATATTCACTCACTCAGTCATCTTCTACCGCTTATCCGAACTACCTCGGGTCACAGGGAGCCTGTGCCTATCTCAGGCGTCATCGGGCATCAAGGCAGGATACACCCTGGACGGAGTGCCAACCCATCGCAGGGCACACACACACACACACTCATTCACTCACACACTACGGACAATTTTACAGAGATGCCAATCAACCTACCATGCATGTCTTTGGACCGGGGGAGGAAACCGGAGTACCCAGAGGAAACCCCCGAGGCACGGGGAGAACATACAAACTCCACACAGACAAGGCGGAGGCGGGAATCGAACCCCCAACCCCTGAGGTGCGAGGCAAATGTGCCAACCACTAAGCCGCCGTGCCCACCAAAATATCATATTGCCTATTTATTTTTTTGGGTTAATCATTTTTCATGTCTTTGTGATCATCAACCACTACGATGATCATATCAGTAAAAAACGCTTGAAAAGAAAAAGAAAACAGCTGATAATGAGTGCGCCAGTTTATCTTTATTTATGATACCTGAAAGACTCACCTGTTCCAAATTTTGTGGAATTGTTTATAGACTCGTTTTGTTCTTCAGGACAATCCATAGGAAGTAGACATTTGGTGCACACAGGCATTATGTGGGAGTTTGAACAACACAACAATAGTTAGCTTAAGTGAAGCCATATGTTTTTGGTTCGGGAATTCAAACGAGGCAGCAAAGCAGCTGCGACAGGTCTAGCTTGGCTTTGAAACAAAGACGTCTAAACACGAGCTTGGGACTTCCCTCTGCATGCTTAATAGAGTCTGATGGATTTAAAAGTCTGTCACAGCAACAAAACTGCACTGTAATAAAAGTGCCAGCCAGGTCACCTTATTTCACGTAAGCATAGCAGAACTGCAGCCTCATCAATTTGCTGCCCTTTGTGTTTTTCCCCCACAGAGATTCGCTACATGCATGCATTTTCAACACTGCTCAGATTAAGGGAATTTTTATTTTTTTGATAAAGTCACAGTGCACTTTTCGTGAGAAAAGTTGACTAAGAAACAGCTGACCTCTGGAATCAGTAGAGGAGGTGAATGGAATAATTCAGAAAGTAACAGCTTTACGATTTTACGAAGGGATTCTACTGCTTTTCCCTCCATGGCTCTCCGACTATGCCACACATGCTGCCCGACTTTAGACTCACACATACAGTTTATGATCTCCTCATATAAAAAGTGCTCAGCCAACCATGCTTCTGAGCAGTGAGCTTTTATAGACAACACCTATCGAGGACGTTGTAATGTAGGGCACACAAAGTTGGTTTATCTCCCCTTTGATCTGAGCTAAAGTGAGCTTTGATATGCTGTTTAAGGCACCGCCTGGGCTCCGGTGAAAGTATTCATTATTTCTACGACCACTCTTTTCAATTTATATGTTTCCCATCAAGCCCTTTATTGGCAACATTTAACTATTCTAGTAAATATACGCAAACGCCTGCAGGCTTACCAATTAAACACGTTGAATGAATTAAGTCACTCGCGTATGGGATGATTTCAGGGCATCAATCTGCTGCAAAAAGTTAAACTTGGCTTGTTTGACCACATACTCACATGCTCAGAGGAAATTACCCTGTGTGAGTGCACTTAAAAGTTTTTTGTTTGTTTTAGGAAGTAAAATGCCATAAAATGTCTTTCGAGACAAAGAAAAGTTTAAACGTATAGGGGATGAAAAACATTCCAGTAAAAGGAGCTCCAGAATGTTTGTATTTTCTTAAAGGTCTTTTAAAAGAGAGGAACTTTCCCGGATATACTGTACAGTTTCATTTTATCTCTCGATAGCTGTAATACAGATAAAACCACGACCGCTTGGGAGGAGGAGTTAGGGCTTCAGTTTGGCGACAAACGCTGGGAGAAAGCCGTAGATACTGTAGGATACGGTCTACCACTTCCTGTGCCCGCCTCAGTCTCATTCAGTTTAAGGTTTTGTACAGAATTCATCTTTCCAAATCTAAACAGGCAAAAATCTATCCTGGGGTTGAGGACAGATGTGACAGATGTCATGCTTCCTCCTGTCATTTAAGTCATATGTTTTTTCTGTGCCCAAAATTACATGCATTCTGGACAGGTTTTTTCGGCATTATGTCCTCCATATTTGAAGTGCAATTGACGCCATGCCCACTGATCGCTATATTTGGTATTACCAATGAGTCAGTATCACTGAGTTCTGTACACAAAGATGTTTTAGCCTTCTCATCTTTGTTAGCCAGACTTTGTTGTATACGTCTACACTGGAAAGCAATAAGATGTCCCTCCATCTCTCAGGGGTTTAAGGATGTGATGTTTTTTTCTTAAGTCGGAGAAAATAAAATGTACACTGAGGGGTTCTATTGACACCTTTTTTTGGTGAAATGCTTGCAGCTTACCATTGGCAGCTTAGCACATTATAAGTAGGTAACAAGTAGCTAATCAACCCCCATCCTGCCCATGTAGACGCTTTTTGCGGAAGTGCAGCATTTTCTTCTCTCACCAGCCAAATGCCTAACAGTGTGAAACCACACAATGTGCCTTTGTAATGTTGTTTCATACAAGGAATGGCTCAGGAATGGGCATCGGTGGTTTGGGATAAAGATGCCCTAATTTGAAAAACCTTTGCTCACATTTTCCAAAAAAATCAGGGATATATTTGAACATCTGGCATGACGAAAGTACATGTCTATGCAATTGCTGCAGCTATGGCAAGACTCTGACATGACTGTAGACTTTGTGGTTCAATTTTGCACGCTGGCAGCTCAAAGTGGATGAAATGAGGCAGCATGACGGGCAGTATTTCAGGAATGATTAAACTTTACTCTTCAAGCTGAAATGGGTTGTAAGGACAAATCGCTATGTCACAACATATCAATCTAGTCATCCATCTAGACAATTTGATACACAACCAGGCTGCTAACAATGTGTTGAAGGCCCCACAAGAGCTCGGTGAGACTCACAAATGCAATCACCTGGGGCAGACCAAGGTTTCAGCTGAGGAGAAACCGTAACGTTTCCTCCAGCATCTCTGCTTCTACTGTGGACAGTCAGAACACCGACAAGCTGCCTGCCCAAACAAGGAAGAAGCTGCCTTCATGTCAAGCCATGATTCCACCCTAGTGGATTCCAGTTCAGAAATGTGTCTTATCCACCAGCCAATTCCTGCAAGGAAGTGCCATGATCAGCCACTCTTAGGATCACAGCGATGAACAACCAGTCAATCAGGAATGGCTACATCACACACTAGACCATTCCCTTGCAACTGGTCCCCATTGTGCCAGACCAGTGAGTGACAGAGGTGTTTAGCAAGGAAAAAGGCTGCTCAATTACACCCACATATGCCTTGGTACTTCACCCTAGACCTCCAGTCAGAATGGAGGCATTAGCTAAAGGGGGCACGACACCCATTCCATGTCATCACCAACCATAAAAACTCCAGTTCAGCCACCAAGAATTGCGAGGTTGATGCACTCTCAGGACGCCACATCCTCAGCGGTAAATCAACTTGCACTGAGCCCATTGTAGCCCCTTCCAATATCATCATACCTATTCATTGGGATTTGATGAAATAAATCCTGCATGCTCAGCTAATGTAACCACCTTGTCCTGAGTGCCCTCCTAATAAGCAGTTCATCCCACAAGTGCTTTTGCTAGATAACTCTCCAGTTGGTACGTTACAGCCACAGTTCTGGCCATCCAGGAAGACAGCAGACCATCACTCTAGTTCAGAATGCCTTCTGGTGGCCTACTTTGGCATCTGACATTACAGACTTCGTAAAAGCCTGCCAGGACTGCGCCCGGTCTCATACCCCCCACCAGCTGCCAGTGGGACTACTTGAACAACTTCCAACATGCCAACATCCATGGTCTAACATCTCCACTGATTACATCACTGATCTACCCAATCTCAAGGTTATAAAACCATCTTAGAAATCATCGACTATTTCTTAAAAGCCTGCAGCCTAGTTTCTTACAATAGTATTTCCACAGCCATGCAAAAAGACAAGGCTTTGTTTCACCATGTGATTATGGTTTGTTGCATCCCTGAGAATATTATCTCAGACAGGGGAGTTCAATTCACCTTGAGAGTTTGGAAAGCATTTTGTACCCACCCCGATACATAAGCCTCACTTCTGGCTACCATCCTGAAGTTAACAGGCAAGTTAACAGCTCAACCAAGGGATGTGTGTCCTAGGGTATCGATTTCCCATTCTCATGGTCAGGACAGCCATCAAATGCACCAGCTGTCTGGATTTGGGGCAGGAGTATGTGTGTAAGAACGCCCATGTGTGGCTACAGAGGGTAGCTAGGCGTCAATGCTTCCAGGCCGATCGACGACAACACCCGCTCCCAAAGTACCAACCAGGCCAGGCCTAGTGTGGCTGTCCACCAAAAACCCCAACCTCTTTCTTCCATGCAAATACTAAGCCCCAGATACACCAAATGTCTTTGTCCAGAGACATTTAAGCCTGTTTTTAGTCCCTCTAATCTGGATTTTGTCCTGCAAACAAGCTCACACCAGCGAGGCTCAATAACGCTGGAACTGAACTTGGAACTGGAGTCTAACTGCTAGGCTAACCGCCCAGGCACACCGGCAACCTCTTCCAAGCCTACTGTTAGCGAACGCTCAATCCCTCAAAAATAAAATAGATGAACTCAGAACCAAGATCACATCAAAAAGTAAAATTAGAGAATACTGTGGGTTTATTTTCACAGAAACCTGCCAATCGGTCAACATACCAGATTCAGTGGTTCAGTATTCCATTCATTGCAGAGACCGTAGGGTCAAGTTCAGAAAACAAAAGGTGGAGGAACGTGTATTTCAGAGGTGTCAAGTAACGAAGCACAAATACTTTGTTACCTTACTTAAGTAGAAATTTTGAGTATCTATACTTTAATGGAGTAATTTTTTTTTTTTTTTTACATTTTAAAAATAGCTTCGTTACTCCTATTTTATTCCGGCTTGTCATCATTCAAAAAACCTATCAAGATAAATTTTGAATTGTGGTTTTGAGTGAATTTGATTGTGGTTGGATGAGAAGTATAAACATATACCATTCCGACACCCTATTGGTTTGTACGCGACCCATCGCACCTGCACATTACACAAATTATGTCACACTTCAGTTACCCAAAGCTGGACATAGCAGACGGAGCCAAGTACGAAGATGTCCGTGGCAGAGGCTCAAAACTCAATGTCTCAACAACCAAGCACCAGCACCAGCGAGGAAGTTGGTAGCCAGGAAGACCAACCAACCCCAACCCTTATACATCTCGGGCTGGACCTGGAAGAATTGTTTGTAATGGTTGGATGGAAAAAGTCATTGCGCATGCGCTGTAAGCTATGCACACCCAAATACCACAAGCTAATGGCTTTCAAAAACTCGACGTCCAATTTGAAAAAGGATATTTTGGTAAGCTGTAATTGTGTTATTATCAGTCAATTATTAAGAAATTTGAAATTCGACTTTAGCCAAATGTTATCTGAGCTTAAATTATTGCTATATTTGCAAGTTGTTAATTGTGCAAAGCTATAGTTTTTGTTATTATCAGTCGATTATTGACAATATTGTAGTGACCTAGTAACGTACTAATAATGATAAATTTGCGATGTTTGCTGTGGCAAACTTGGGTACATGCCAATGGTTTGCTTGCTTGTTACTATATACAATATTTGTAAGTTAATTGAGAGTGCACGTGCCTGTATGGGGCCCTATGGGTCCTTGTATAGAGCTAATAGGCCCAACTATTAGCCAAATGCTGTTTAAAATGATTTTACTGCTAATTTTCAGTCATGCCAGCAGCTGCTTGTGGTCCTAAAACAGCTTTAAAGGGATAGTTCACCCAAAACTAAAAATTCTGTCATCATTTTCTCATCCTCATGTTTTAAATCTGTATGAATTTCTTTATTCTGATGAACTTCTTTTCCTCCTTGAAGAAGACATTAAGGTAACCAGTAACATTAAGGGTGCATGCAAAGGTGCACTCTGCCCCCACTTTGGATAGTCTGATCATATTTCAGTATTCCTCCACCCTGCATACAGACAGTTTCTTAAGCAACCCCCAAGTAGGCAAAACTGTAAAAGTGTGGTCTGAAAAATCCGTTCACATGCTTCAGGACTTCGTTGACTGCACTGACTGGGAGGGGTTCAAAAACGCTGCTACACGTGAGGACTGTACAGATGATCTGTATGACTAAATGGCAGCTGTATCTATTTACATCAGCACTTACCCCAACCGGGACATACCCCAATCAAAAACAGTGAAATTGAAGCCATGCTGCATGCTCACTCAACTGCATTCATCGCAAGCAATGCCACTGACTTCAAGAAGGCTAATTAAGATCTTTGAGCCATTAGATCTGCTAAGAGTGAATACAGACTGAGACTAAAGTTTCACTTTACTGCCGCCGACAACCGGAGCATGTGGCAGGGGTTACAGAATATCACACACTATCAGGGCAGAAGCATGTATGAGATCAATGACAGCCATAACACACCCAATGAATTCAGCTTTGAATTCATATTCTTATAATGAATCACCATGTACTGACTGCTGGAAACTACCATGATTTTAATGAAGGTGTGTGTATATTTAAAAATCATTAATGATGCATGTCTTCTGCTTGTCATAAAACGATAAAAAGACTACACATACTGTATAAAATGTCTGCTTGCTTTTCATGTGCAGTATTTCTGACAGTCACATCAGCATGTGTACAAGATGTAGAGGCCTTTAACAGAGGATGTGGTGGGACCCTGAACCCGGGCACCTCCCGTAACACAACCCCCTTTGTCTCACCCCACCATGCTTTAGAACTGCACTGATAAACCCACTCAACAAACAGGGAACTGGAATCAGCTGGTTTAAACTGCTTGTGGTTGGATCTGGAGTGCACACACACACACACACACACACACACACACACGGCTTAGGCTTACATCAGTCAGTGCTCGAAGCTGCAGTGGTGAAGTCCCCCTAATGTAACCTGGCAGCCTAGATGCTGTCATTTCCCCGAACATTCTCAGTTTAAAGGAAAGAAATGAGACAAGTAGAAACTGAAAAACACCAACAAAGGAAGTGAAAGACAAAAGAAAGATGCCAACAGAAACAAAAGAGTGAGAGAATGAAGAGGCAAGGTGAGTGTCAATGTGTGGGAATTAAGAAATAAACTACAATAGAACCAACAAAATATCTCTCCTTGTGTTTGTTTGTGTAATCGTGAGAAAATTAGTGACGAGAAAGAAGAGACGATTCGGGTACCAGCATGCAGAACATGAGAACGTGAGAAAAAAGAGAAAGTGAATAGGGCAGGTCAGTGAGCATTCAACACACATACACAGTGGTGTGAAAAAGTGTTGGCCCCCTTCCTGATTTTTAATTTTTTTGCACGTTTGTCACACTTCAATGTTTCAGATCATCAAGCAAATTAGTCAAAGACAACACAAGTAAAGACAACATGCGGTTTTAAAGTGAAGGTTTTTATTATTAAGGGGAAACAAAATGAAAAACCCACATGGCCCTGTGTGAAAAAGTGTTAAAACATAACTTAACTGTGGTTTATCACACCTGAGTTCAATTTCTCTAGCCAAACCCAGGCCTGGTTACTACCACACCTGCTCACAATCAAGAGATGACTTAAATAAGACCTGACTGACAAAGTGAAGTAGACCAAAAGATCCTCAAAAGCTACACATCATGCTGAGATCCAAAGAAATACAAGAACAAATGAAAAAAAAATTAATTGACTTCCATCATGCATTAACACTGCATTTCAGACAAATAACATCATACCAACAGTAAAATATGGTGGTGGTAGTGTGATGGTCTGGGGCTGTTTTACTGCTTCAGGACCTGAAAGACGTGCTGTGATAAATGGAACCATGAATTCTGCTGTATACGAAAAAATCCTGAAGGACAATGTGAGGCCATCTGTTTGTGACCTCGAGCTGAAGTGAACTTGGGTTCTGCAGCCCAATGTTCTGGACATTGGTCCAAAACACACCAGCAAGTCCACCTCTGAATGGCTGAATAAAAACTAAATGAAGACTTTGGAGTGGCCGAGTCAAAGTCCTGACCTGAATCCTATTGAGATGCTGTGGCATGACCTTAAAAAGGCGGTTCATGCTCGAAAAACCCTCCAATGTGGCTGAATTACAACAATTCTGCAAAATTCCTCCACAGTGCTGTAACACACTTATCGCAAGTTATCGCAAATGCTTGATTGCAGTTCTTGCTGCTAAGGGTGGCCCAAATTGGATTGGGGGGGGAAACACTTTTTTACACAGGGTCATGTAGGTTTGGATTTTGTTTTCCCTTATTAATAAAAACCTTCATTTCCAAACTGCATGTTGTGTTTAATTGTGTTTTCTTTGACTAATATTTAAATTTGTTTGATCTGAAACATTAGTGTGTCAAACATGCAAAAAAAATTAAATAAATAAATCAGGAAGGGGCAAACACTTTCACACCACCGTATGTGTAAGTTAAGTGACTAAAAACAGAAATATTCTTTGCACTGGCTAAGCTGTATAAAAGGGACTGTGGGGTTAAAACACAATAATGAACTCTGTTTCTCTTAAAAATTTCTGCTGTCATCATGATTATTGTCATGAGTTGCTTGTGCACAAAACATGAGAATAAGAGAATTGTGAAAACTGGTTAGTGCTCAGTGCCACAGTATAGAATGCTGCACATGTGATTTGAGATGAACAATGGTTGCTTACTGTAGCGGCTTAGAAAGTGGCAGAACTTTGTCCTTTTGTATTGTTGTGGTATGCTAGTGCAGCAGGTTATTAGCGTGCAAAGACTACAATAACCTGTGCATTGTCTGAATCTGACTCAGTCACTTTTTCACAATTTTAGCACATAACATTTATAATATTAATTGGTGAATGATATGAATGAAACAAAATAGGAAAAAGTAAAAGTTATGCCAAAGGGGTCACAACCCTTAGTGTGAGGACTTCTGATCTAAACCGTATAAATCAAATGTGCTCTTGGAAAATAAATAAAACTTGTAAAGTGTGTCGTTTGGGGACATTTTCACAATTTCTGTATGACTTATCGCTTTCCTTTTTCCTTCAAAACCCAAAGTTACATACACTATTGTACAAAGTTCTTACTTTACTAATAACCCTTTAAATGTAGCTCAGCAGAAACAGAAAGCAACATGTTATTTAACAGTTAATGTTTCAGAAAAAAAAAGAAGTCTGTCAGGTTTTAATGCAAAAACAGAAGTGAGAGCAACAGTCAAAGTGTACAGAAGAAGTTGAGATTCTTAAAGATGCAGCAAAATGTACCGCTTCTAAAACTACACAAAACCTACCTGATAATACTGAAGCACTTCTGTGAAGTTACACTAAATATGGACTTTGTTTTGTTTATTACTTTCTACTCGCTTTATAATAGATTAAAGTTAATGTTTAATTGCAATATTTTTGATAGCGTTTCACTAAACGTTTCTGCTTAGCTAACCCACGTCCTTCTTTCTTTCCCTTAGTCTTTTTAAAACCATCTTAAATAGAGAAAAAACAAAGTTAACTGTTATTTTTGTATTGTTCAACAATCATAGCATAAAATTCCTTTATGTACGTTAACTGTCGGAAAACGTATTTATGCGATTTTGTAGGTTTGTAGGTTTTATTACCATGTAATAGTGAAATATAAATATAGTGTAATATAATTTAATGAAATATAAAACCTAACCAGAGTGCAGATGATAGTGTGAAAGTAATAATACTTTGGCTCTCACCCTGGCCGTTGGAGTAGTAGATCCACTTCTCCTTGTTGTGTACTGCAGGAGAGCTTGGCTTCTTATGAATGGCTTTCTCCACAATGCTGCTGGGGTCCTGCCTTGGCCCTTTCTTTAGCACACGTGAGCTGCGTTTAACACTGCACACCACAATCACCACAAGAAACAGCAGCAGAAGCAGCACTATCATCCAGGGCAGGTGCTCGTTGATGTCGAAGTGCTTGTGCATGCTCGGCCGAGGAGAGCCTCTCCTGATGGGCCTGTAGGACGGACCCTGGTTCTTCCTTTCAGGCAGAGCTTGCTGATTAGCTGGCAGGATATTCCATGATGGCAAGGGGTCCGGTGTTGGAGAATTCTGAAGTCCTGCTACATCTGAGGGGCTTGTGGGGGTCGTGATTTCTGCCACGTCAAGGGTAGTTTGTGGATTTGTTAATTCCACAATTGTTGCTGAGAGCCAGACAGAAAATAACCATATGGTGAGAGAGAGAGAGAGAGAGAGAGAGAGAGAGAGAGAGAGAGAGAGAGAGAGAATTGTAGTGTAGGTAGAAGAAAAAGGTAGGAGAAAAAGGTAAAGAGAAGTCAAATGCACACTGACATCTGCCCCTGATATAACAAAAGGACAAACAAGCTGTTTTGTAGAGTTTTATGCAAGTGGAGCAAGGACTCTACAAAAATTTTAACGATTATGAAAGAGGTTTAATTAAAATAAAATGTAAAAAATGCAATGAAATACATCATTCTCTTGAGGCGATACAGCAAATACGTGTGAGCTTAGGCATGCGTGGCTTAGGTTTCCTTTTTATATTGATTTGAACATTCTGCATCTGTGTCTGTGATGCATTAGACTCTTAGCAGCATATAACAAAACAATTAAACATGGTGTGCAGGTTGGCCAGGTCTCAGTAATGCCCTCAGTCCCACCCCAGCTACATCTCAAAAGACCTGAGTATGGACTAAAAAGTTCAGGTGAGCACAGGGTCAGAGTGTATCTAAAGCACAGGGTCTATGTTCACACTCTGCTGTTCACTGCTAGTTCTGGGAAAATCCCTTTTTAAGGCTCAGCCCTATTTGTGAATCCTGAGTACTTTACAATAAATAGAGGCTCATATCCACAACTAGAAACTTCACAGTCATCACTGTGATTTCTGTAGCATGGACTGAATCAGCCTGGAAATGAATCCCCCTAGAAAACTGTCTGATCCTCATGTGGGAAAGTCTGTTCACATATTGAGATACATTTGAGTAAGTAAAGCAGTGGTCCATGGATGAAAGGTCAGAACGAGAGTCAGAAGCGGTAAAGTGAAGCACTAAAAGTATGTCTTGGCTTTGTGCTGAAGGAATTTAAGGGACATGTGATGAGCCATATGTGAACTAGTTCTCTGGGCCATAGTAAACGCTGGTTAAACAGATTTTATTTCAAACTGCTCAAACATTACCCAGTGGTTAACAATTAATCCTGGCTCTTCGTAATCTGACGTTTCACTTTGCACATTCCTAAAACTTGGCTCAACCTTTTTATTTGCATTTTTGTGGTGTAAACAACCAACTAATACAGCGTGATAAATAGCGGCTTGTCTCACACTTTCGCATCTCGGCTGTTAAAGTCTCCAGAGATGCAAATAACAAAATTTTGTTAGAAAATAACAAAACAGATTCGACTAGAGTTTACACGACACGCAGGCTTCCTGTAACTGTGTAAATCATGTGATATCATGCTGAAGTGTCGTTTGGTTTCTGGGTGTGTGTCTGTACAGCACTTTTAACTCTTCTGACCCAAGGTCGGGTGATGAAACACTATATTTCTGGACACTATAAATTCCATGAAGGACAACGTGCAGTTAGCAGAAGCACTTGTTTGTTGTCTTCTACTGGGTCACTGGGAGGATTAGAGATCAGTGAAAAGTCAATTCAACAAAGGTAACACTTTGGTCAATGAATTCGAGCTCTTTACGGCACATAAAAACTGTCACAACTACAAGATTACAAAAACGAACCCCTTTGTAATATTTGTGTCTGCCTGAAGGGAAAGTGATCATTCCTGGGTGGAGTCTTAGAGATTAGAATAACAAAACCTCGTAAACGATTACAGCTCACACGTTCCCCTCACATGAGCCCCTGCAGTTACTGTACAAACTGAAAAACAGATCTTTATTATTATTTTTTTTAAATAAAATAAAACCTCCTCTTTAAAAAAATCTATTAAGAAAATGCCAGGAAGCGAACACTGGTTTTGTAACTATTAATTGATCTATTGACCTATGACATAATGACCTAAAGGTGTGACACTGGTATACTCATCACTAGTGTGGGCATTTTTGTTGAAAATTACTTGACAAATTTTCATATTTACACGTGACTGACGGTGCTTTTCATTCTTACCTCCAGGTGCAGGATCAAGGCTGTGTGAGGAGGTTGAGATGGGGCCTGGTGAGGAGGGTCCACACACGTTGTCTGTCTTGTCTGTGCCCTTGGTAAGAAGCAGCATTCCTAGCGCCTGGCAGTCTGTGTGTGTTTGACACCTGAGCGCACGTGAGGGTACACTAGAGAAGGTGCCACGTGGACATCTGCGGCAGCGCAAATCCTCTAACTTACGCACACCCCAACCAGGCAGGCACTCTGGGAGCGGGGGACACTCTCCAGCCTTGGCGTAGATGCCAGGCGGACACACGCACACACGGTCCGAAGTAGCCGTGCAAGGAGACTTTTCAACAAACGGAGGTAGACAGCGACTTCGGCAGCGGTGGCACTGCTGAACACCGTTCTCACCCCGAGTGAACGTGCCTGCTGGACACTCCATGCACTCTCGCATACTACTATTGGTACAGTGGGACGACACGTACGTGCCTGCAGGACACTTATCACACACGAACTGTGTTCCTGTGCCAGGGTCAGTGTGGCGATACTGTCGGGGGGATATAGACCCCTCTGTGCCTGGGCTGGAGGTTAAAGCCTGGACCAAGACATCATTAACCAGAGTGTAGAAAAGCTAAAGAAAGAAACATATTGTCAGTGTTGACTGGAAAGCAATGAACAGACACATTGAGAATGTTATTATGTATGTATACTTAAGCGATGCTCATACCAATGGCACCAACTGACACAGAGAAATGACAAAATCAAAACAAAAATGTGCTTTCTCTTATTGATAGCAAAATAGAAAGTACTGAAAATGTGTGATTTCACCACAAATGAGGTATGTATTCAACATATCGAATGAATCCCTTTACACCTAAATACTTCAGTACCATCCAAAGCAACAGAATACAGTCCATGCTGAATGAGTAAAGACTGAGGGATGGACAGCATCCAGTAGCAGAAAATGTAGCAGCTTTTGGGATTTCAACACAACCTTCCACTATAAAAGAAACATCTAGAAATATAGCTGCAAGCCACGATACCGTGGTCAAGCCGATCAGATCTTCTTTCTGCTGTAAAAGAAGCCCAGTCTTCTTTTTGCTGTATTCTGATTCTGACAATTTTGTCTCTAGGTCTTACGAGTCAGCAGTTATGAACATGAACATAATTGGATTTTTGGACTGTTGGTGGCGCTAGAGGGTTTGAGCTAGACACACCAAAGTTGCTATAGTAACTTCTAAGACTGGCCTCTACATGTGTGCCAGATTACATAACTTTCCTACGTACGGTTCTATGGGCTACCATTGACTTCAATGGCGGAGGAGGAAGAATAATAAATATAGCTGCAAGCAGCGATTCGGGTCAAGCCGATCAGTTGCCCTCAGAACATGTCGCTGATGAACCATACCAAGTTTCGTAGCGATATGGCATTGCATTCGTAAAATACTGAACTTAACATGAAAATTCAAAATGGCCGACACACAAAATGGCCGTCCGAAAACCGTTTGGTATCGTTTGACTCAGCATGCCTCATGGAGTCTAACAACACCTCCTTCATGATTTTAGACTCAAGTTTGCAGTAGTTATAAGCAGAAATAGCTGTTTTTAAAATCTCGTGGCCACTAGGTGGCGCTGTCACGAAACGTTGCATGCTAATAATAAGAAAACTAACGATAACAATAGGTGTCTATGCCCCTAAGTGCGTGTGATAAGTGTGAGTGTGTGTGTGTAAGTGTGAGTGTGTGTGTGCGTAAGTGTGAGTGTGTGTGTAAGTGTGTGTGTGTATAAGTGTGTGTGAGTGAGTGTGTGTGTAAGTGTGTGTGTGTGTAAGTATGTGTAAGTGTGTGTGTAAGTGTGAGTGGGTGTAAGTGTGAGTGTGTGTCTAAGTGTGAGTGTGTGTAAGTGAGAGTGTGTGTGTAAGTGTGAGTGTGTGTGTGAGTGTGTGTAAGTGTAAGTGTGTGTAAGTGTAAGTGTGTGTAAGTGTGTGTGTTCCTCGTATGTGAAAACATACTTGACAATACCTTTCTGATTCTGATTCTGATTCTGATTCTGATGAGCAAAGGATCCAAAATATGCAAGAATTTTGTCTCTAGGCCTTACGAGTAAGCAGTTATGAACATGAACATAATTGGATATTTGGACTGTTGGTGGCGCTAGAGGGTTTGAGCTAGACACACCAAAGTTGCTATAGTAGCTTCTAAGACTGGCCTCTACATGTGTGCCAAATTACATAACTTTCCTACGTACGGTTCTATGGGCTGCCATTGACTTCAATGGCGGAGGAGGAAGAATAATAATAATAATAATAAAAATGAAAACTAACGATAACAATAGGTGTCTACACCCCTAATTATGTTACAAACATTCTGTTACCTCTAGAATTCTATAATTCCGTTAAAAAGAAAAAAGAGGAGCGCTCAGATCCCACTGTGACAGATGAACTGCACCATTCTGAAGCCATTCAAATTTATTGGGCTCCAGTGTTGCCAAAACCATTAATACCAGTTTTCTGCTTCTCTTAGCTTATAATTACATCACTTCATGCTTCATGCCTTTATATTTATGCCTAGGTTTTATTCCCCTTGTCTACACACTGCTTTGGCAACTATACTGTATATGTTTTGCAAGCAAAGTGCTGAAATGCACACAACACACAGACACATCATTATTTTTTATGTTTACGTGTGCAGTCCATATGTTCTTTATCCTGCTTATGCCTACATTACATTACAGGTTTAAAACAACGATTTGTGACAGAAAACATTCAGATTTCCTCAATGTTCTCTGGTTGGTGTGTGGTCGGTTCTCTGTAAGTGTTTATGTGTAGAGAGTTGATTTCTGTGTTGTGCGTATAATCTGCCACAGTCTATGTTTGCAGTTGATCACATTGTGCCAACTTATACAGCATTTACTCTTGTAGTTTGCCTGGCACCTGAATTCTGTTATACAATTATGTTAATAATGGGGTCACGGTGGCTTAGTGGTTAGCACGTTCGCCTCACACCTCCAGGGTTGGGGGTTCGATTCCCACCTCCACCTTGTGTGTGTGGAGTTTGCATGTTCTCCCCGTGCCTCGGGGGTTTCCTCCGGGTACTCCGGTTTCCTCCCCCGGTCCAAAGACATGCATGGTAGTTTGATTGGCATCTCTGGAAAAATTGTCTGTAGTGTGTGATTGCGTGAGTGAATGAGAGTGTGTGTGTGCCCTGTGATGGGTTGGCACTCCATCCAGGGTGTATCCTGCCTTGATGCCCGATGACGCCTGAGATAGGCACAGGCTCCCCGTGACCCGAGGTAGTTCGGATAAGCGGTAGAAGATGAATGAATGAATTATGTTAATAATTGTTCATCACTTAGAGATTATTATAACAGCAGTGTTTCTCAGTGTTGATATATGTCCATATCCTAGTAATCCATCTCCCATTATTAGTATATGGCAGGCAACTGACACATTGTACTGTGGAAAATGCTTTCAAACCTGTATAAATTTGTATTGTTGCAGTTACACCTCTATTTTAGCTAGCTACTGTATACAGCAGCTAATGTTGGCAGCTGACAATTTTGCTCAGAATTGCAAAGCCCAGGCTAGAACTTGCGTGTATGAAACCACCAATGTGTAAAGAAAAGCGTGTTTCTACGGTGAAAGTCAATGACTCCATTCGATATTAAAAAATAATCTTGAATACATTCTTTCAATAACTACAAAATGGACATTTCTCTATACAGATTTTATATTAATCATTAATCACTCGCATCCTCACATAACACTCAGCAAGGCATATGAATCGAGCTAGAGAACAAACTTTGAACCAAGAAACATTACGTGATGTAGTCACATGGTGTAAAACATGTTTATCCACATCATAATTGAGAACAGCATAACGATCGGAAATATATAAGTAAATAAACTCTCAAGACCTTAATGATCCTGTTAGACAATCAACGACTGCTGTCTTTTTTTGTATCACCAGATTTACAGAATTTGTTGATGATCATTAGCATGGTCATCCTGGCATGCTTTTTTTGTCTCAACCGGCGATTAAATTCTCTCTCTACTTATGCTCAGAGTATTGCGTACTGTATATACACTCTACTGAATGACTCATCACATCTTCAGGCTGACCTGTGGGTGAGGCCGTTTGAGAGACCGATGCAGTGTATGTGCTTGCTGTTCTTCAGCCCGGTATAGTGCTGCTGCAGTGCTGCATTACAAGTCACCGAAGAAGGAGAAGAAGAACCGCAATCACCTGCATTTCTGCCTCTGTTGTCAGATTTGCTTTCTCCCTGTTTGAAATGAGCTCTTATACTGTAGAAGTCATTGACGTGTCAGTTCGATTGTCAACTTGTTGATATCAGAATTCAATACGGGTGTGTTCTTTGGGGTTGCTGTGTCACATTCGTAATTAAAGTCCAACTTCAAATTGTCATATTATACAGTATGAATGACACACAAGTATGAAGTCACGAGGGACCTCAATTGTCATAGCAGCATGATTGGTTGTGAAACTGTCCACATGTTTCTAACACTGGAAATGTACAGTAAGGCCTAGCGTATGTACTCATGTATCTAAATATCTAGGTTACACTATTTTACTTATTCCTGGCATCAGCCTAAAAGAACTATATATGGAACCATGTTTACATGCCATAGGTTGCTGTTCTGTTTTAGCATGCAATGCCACTGACCGTCTTAGTCATAATGCTAAACTGGAGCATTGCAAGTCTCTTAAGTTTCCATCAACACCACCAACATCACTCGCCTTTATTACTCGAGAATATTATATAATCTCTCGGACTGTATTCTTTATAAGTTCTTTATAAGGACTGTCTCTACTCTTGCTATGATTACTTCTGTAATGTATTAAAATTAGCATATAAACATAGCCTAAACACATATGTACATGCATCTACAGGATGACAATTAAAATAAATTAGTATCGTTCATATTCGGATGAACAAATTGTTCATATGTGGATCATACTGATTTCAGAAATGTTATTGATGTACTAGGACAATAATAAGGCATGATGAAACACAATACACCTGTTAAGCATGTTATAACCAGGTCAGAGCAGTGGCACAAACAAACCGTCAGCTCTGCCTGTTTTCGTGTAACTGTCAACAACAAACAAATAAAGTGCTTTTCACCTCTTTGTGTTAATATGTAAAAAAAAAAAAAAACACCATTCTGGGTTATACACATATTCCCAAAATAACAATCGACAGCTCAAAGTTAACTTTCATCCGACTCCAAAAGACATAAATGATCTCACAGCTTTGCTTATATAAAAAGATTCTGACGTGGTCTTGTGTGCCGTTCGATATATAACATTAAAACTTAACAAAGGCTGCAGAGAGGTGTGATATGAACTAATTATCTGTGATCATCATACAGTATATATACACATCATATATATATATATACATCATATATATATAACAGATTTAGCATTCACATATTGACTGTATGACTTACATGTTGTGTTTTTCATCTTCGTATATAAATATTGTATTGAAAAGGAGAAATCAGTGTTCACGTTATAAGCTGAAGAGCTTCTGTCAAGCGTATCAGTAGGGTGTAAACAATAGAAGTTGGTCATGATGATCATGTCTCAGGCAGCAGGGACACAAAAAACACTATTGCATGACATGCAAAACCCAGTGAAAAATCAACGGAACGTTGATTTTTCACTGGGTTTTGCATGTCATGCAATAGTGTTTTTTTGTGTCCCTGCTGCCTGATATGTGCTCATTTAGTCTATATATATATATATATATATATATATATATATATATATATATATATATATATACATACATACATACATGCATTATATTTCCACCTGTGCACTGTGTATTACTTTATTCTACCAGTCTGGGCATCTGTACAGAACTAAACTCTGTCCCTTTAAATTCTACCCCTTTATATGATCAGTATAATAAAAGCAGAAAAGCTCCGTTACTTTACCGCTAGCGTCCAAGTCATGGACATTGTGGTCGTTTGTCGTTGTTGTTGTTTTTTTTTTTATCTTCGTCGAATCCCAGAATTGATATTTTAAACTACAGACAGTTGTACAGAGAGGTCAGTTTTCCTGATGAAGGTGGAACACCTCCGTATGAAGACCTCCGCATTACGCAGTGGCTCCTGAACCTTTGGAACTCCGTTGTCGTTTTTATACTCAGTCTCAGGGAGATGGTCGAGGTTTGAGTTATACGTGAAAAGCCTTTCGCTTTGCGTTAGTGCTGTAATTCCCATAGCGATGATGGATTTAGCGACTGGTGCCTCCTTTGGCTCGGCTTCGCCCCGGCTTCGTGTTGTTGTGCTGTGTTGTGTCGCAAAGCGGGTGGGCGTTAGAGACACACGTCACCAGAGCAACAGAACACGGGTGGGCTGTGTTTACACACTGCTGCACTACAATAGCGCACTACACAGGACACACACGGCATCAGTGCACTTGCTGTGGATGGAATAACGTGCTATTTTCCACAGTTCACTTCACTTTCTTTATTTCTCTGGTGGTTGACAGTGGATACTATGAATATTAAGGGGTGTTAACGGTTTCAGGATTCGATTCGATTCGATTCGATTCACAATTCGATTTATGATACCGTCCTTGTAGTCCAATTCCATTAATAGTACAAGCTTAACAATGAAGCTCGACTTGATTCTGGCTTCATATGTCGACTTAATTTATATGCTAAAAGCTTCATTGGGTTGATTTACGACAATGGGTTGATGATTCGTTTTGAATCGATTTACAATCTGGCTTCATGATTTGATACAATTCACACACACACACACATATATATATATATATATATATATATATATATATATATATATATATATATATATATATATATATTCATATGTAAATATCCATATGTACAATTCATTCATATATATATGTATATATATATATATATATATATATATATATATATATATATATATATATATATATATATATATATACGTATATATATACAGAGCCGATCCTGACCCCCCTGGGGCCCTAAGCAAAATTCTGCTAAGGGGCCCTCCTACATTTCGTGCACGATTGCGTGCGCATATGAGCGCATGTAATATTAGCCCAAGTATCCTGTTAGAGGATTGAGTTTTGTGTATTGATCTCTCATAGACCCAGGTCATCTATGAGTTTAAATTCTGTGCTTGAAATTAACTTAAAAACAAAATATCATATAAATTATTTATCGCTAATTATGATTAATATCTAATATATTTATTTATATTTTATAAGAATTTATAGCTATGAATATTGCCACACAAACAATTATATTTATCATAATTGTTATTAATGCAATTATTATTTTATAAGTTATTATTAATTATAGATTATTATTAATATGCACATAATTTTGTCATCTTTCTGCTCACAGATCAAAATGAGCTGAATATGATCTTTGTAAAATAATGTGCCTTGCAGTAAGACATTTAGAGAACATTGGGAAAGACACTGTGTCCTTGAGGACTAACACAAAACAATACCCCTGTATTGTTGCATGAGAGGGTGGGACCATATCCACTGACGGTTGAGATCCTATCTCCCTGCTACTTGCCCCACCCACAGTCATGTGATGTACAACAAAGTGCATCTTTTGCAAAGGGCACACACTACAAACCAAAAGTCCTAGGTCCACTGCTAAGTAAACAAACCTCAGCAAATTCATTCCCAAAATTACTGGGTATAAAATGCTAGTATCTGTCACCCTTATGTTGTGCTTTTTTGTAGTCACATCAGCCTGAATCCACCTAATGTATATTCTTTGATATATATTCCTTGCGTATTGACCAGCACTCTGATTAGATTAGATAAGGGCCATGAGACTGCAAAGACCTGAAGGGATTTATTCCACCTGCATTTCAGGGGCAGTCTGCCAGGAAGTGTCACTGCTCCTCTGATGCCCCTTTTCCACCAAAAAGAACCGAGTGCTGGTTCAGAGCTAGTGCTGGTGCTGGTTCAAAGTTGGTTCCATTGGCGAATCTTCTAAGAACCGGTTTGCCTTTCCACCGGTTAGAGAGCATCACAGAGCCGAGTCTGACGTCACTGTATACGTGTCACGTTACACAGCAACTTTAGCGCAGCAGCGGCAAACACAAACACATCAACAATGGCAGATGTTGCTTTACTGTTAATGCTCATGGCTTTGTGAACCTACATTAACACCCAAACGGAGCGAATCCAACGTGTACGTGCAGCTCCATGTAATCTGTATGAACGGAGGTTGTAATCGAGAAAGTACATAACGTTATTTTATCATAACAGAGAAAAAAGTTAGCCTTAGCATGTAGCTACCTACTATCATGTGTGCTGATAATGTATCATATCACGGTAAAGTAAAAGTGTATTAAACATTAGTATACTTAAGGTACATTATCAAATGTGCTAACAGTAGCTCCGCCCACAGCCCCTGACACAAGCGGTTCTTAAGTCTAGACCAGTAACGTTTTGGTGCTACTTAAGAACCACTTTTCCTGGTTCAGAGCCGGTGCTTTGGCTGTCGAAAAAGAAAGAACTGGTTCTAAATTAGGCTCCGAACCAGCACTCAAACTGCCTCGGTGGAAAAGGGGCATGAGACCAAATAGACCTGTCCAGATCTGGGGACCAGCACTCTGAGGAAGCTAGCGGAGAAGAGAATGAAACATGTTAAAAGAAGACTAGAATTTAGGAGTAGTTTCAGACTCCCTTAAGGTATGAATTGTGAGCAGGCCACAATCGAAGGTTCTCTGCTAAAGACACTAGTTTGTAAGTATCTCTAAAACCTTTAACGCACTGTAAATAAGTGTCTAGTACTGTTTTGATATGTTGTACCAAAACCATATTTTAAAACTCACTTTTGGTTGACTGCAGATATGTGCATCAAACCCACCTCTGTAGTCACCTCTTACCGTCGTAGGCGCTCTCATCTACAGAGCAGATGTCACATTTCCAGTAACCTCATCTACCCTTCTCTGTTGTCTCAAACGGTGGTGGTAATTGGGCTCTGGAATTGCCCGTCTGCCGTAAGGAAAGCTGATTTTATCTCGGCTTTAGCTTTCCACTACTCCTTAGATTTTCTGGCGTTAACTGAGACCTGGATATCCCCATAGAACACAGTTACACCAGCTGCTTTATACTCTTCCTATGCTTTCTCTTACTCACCATGAGAAACAGGCAGGGGTGGTGTTACAGGTCTATTGTTGTCAATGGGATGGTGTTTCACGACTCCCCTCTTGAGTCATTTAACTGTCTCCTCTTTTATATTTTATGCCATTTTAGTTTCCTCTCTAGTCAACCTTGTCATCATTGTCTACCGCCCTCCTGGTCCCCTAGGAGACTTCCTGGAAGAAATGGACTCACTGCTCAGTGCTTTCCCTTCCGAAATCACCCCTCTGACAGTGCTTGGTGATTTCAACCTCACCACTGACAAGCTTCAATCTTCTTCCCTCCTGACTCTTCTGGACTTACAAGACCCTCGTAAGCTCCACAACATCTCCCTGTATACTCACTCTCAAAGTTATTTCCTCACATGGGTTCTCTTACCACTGCTATGCTGATGATACTCAACTTATCTTCTTCTTCCTACCCTCGGATACCACATTGTCGATAACGGCTCATCGGTATGAATTTTTTCATGAAGCTCAAAACTAGCAAAACCGAACTTCTGAACATACCAGGAGATTCATCCAAAGGTAATGATCTGGCAATGTCTTTGCATAAAGATTTGATCTTCCCTTCAGTCACAGCTCGCAACCGTGAGGTAACCATGGACAATCAACTGTCCTTTTCCTACTGTAGCATGTTGATAATGTGACACACTAATTTCGGTTCCTTCTTTACAACATTAGAAGGATTCGGCCATTTTTGTCCACAAGGGTTGCTCAGGTACTTCAGTCTTTTGTCATCTCAAGACTGGACTACTGCAACGCACTGCTGGCAGGTCTACCAGGTGAACGCAATTTGTCCTCTGCAAATGATCCAGAATTCAGCTGCACGACTTGTCTTCAACCTGCCTACAGTAAGTTCTCGCATACCACCCCACTGCTGCACTCCCTCTACTGGCTTCTGGTAGCTGCACACATCAGATTCAAAACACTGCTCCTCCCGACGTCAAAGCCCTCATCACTCCTCGCCCTGCACCTCGCACCCACTATCTCTCAGCGTACAGTAAGAGGGATGTATACAACAAGACTCTTTACTGTTCTGGCAATGAGGTGGTGGAATAAACTTCCCCTTGGGGTCCGGACAGCTGAGTCACTGGATATCTTCACACGACGGTTGAAGACATACTTCATGAAATACTTGAACTAGCACGTTCTCCTCTGTTTGTTGTATGTGTGTATTAAAAAAACCGTATTTTTATATGAACAGTATTTCACTCACTCACTCACTCATTTTTTACCGCTTATCCGAACTACCTCGGGTCACGGGGAGCCTGTGGCTCATCAGGCGTCATCGGGCATCAAGGCAGGATACACCCTGGACAGAGTGCCAACCCATCGCAGGGCACACACACACACACACTCTCATTCACTCATGCAATTACACACTACGGACAATTTTCCAGAGATGTTAATCAACCTACCATGCATGTCTTTGGACCGGGGAGGAAACCGGAGTACCCGGAGGAAACCCCCGAGGCACGGGGAGAACATGCAAACTCCACACACACAAGGCGGAGGCGGGAATCGAACCCCTAACCCTGGAGGTGTGAGGCCAACGTACTAACCACTAAGCCACTGTGCCCCCCAACAGTATTTTAGGCTCATGGTATTTAAGTCTGTAACCTAGTGAACCAGAGTAAATGTATTCAATGACTTTAAAGCACTTTTGTACTTCACTCTGGATAAGGGCATCTGCCCTTAAATGTAAATGTGAAGAGGTTGTAAGTATGTTTGTAGGTTCTTTGTCCTGGAAGAAGAAGTGTGTGCTCCGGGTCAAAAAACTACAGAAATGTG
Organism: Tachysurus vachellii; assembly: GCF_030014155.1. Classification (NCBI taxonomy): domain Eukaryota; kingdom Metazoa; phylum Chordata; class Actinopteri; order Siluriformes; family Bagridae; genus Tachysurus; species Tachysurus vachellii. The sequence goes on from NC_083462.1 coordinate 33,712,296, forward strand.
GTCCTCAACTGGCTGGATCGCTCTTGCCAAAGTGTTGGTTTGATGACACTGAACCCATTTAGAGGTACTGTCCAGAAGGTGAGTCACAAACTGTTCCTGGACCACAGAGTATATGACCTCTGACTGCTGTGGATCAGGTTTAGACCAATGCCTCTGTGTGAGTGAATGCCCAATAACCAGTCTTTTTGATAATCCAGAGAATCCAGCTGCCTCCTTCTTAAGCAGATGTATCTCTCCTGAGAGAAGAGCCTTCATACTGAGCTTCAACTCACTTTAGCCAACTAAGTCAAGTCATGTCAAGAAGCTTTTATTGTTTCTTTAACTATACTGTATATAGTTGAGACAATACATAGTGAAATGAGACATTTCTCCAGGACTATGGCGCTACATTGAACAAAAACAGCTACATACTGTAGAACAACACAGAGCTACGACTTAAAACCATGACAAGACTGATCTCAAACATGTCTCAGTATTATTCTGAGTGTCCTCTTGGCAAGAGAAAGAGAGCTTACTGCTGGAAAAGTACAAGTGGAGGAAGGCATGAAGACTCAATCAATGTAGTGTTAATTTCGTCAGACGAGACGAGATGAAATATGTTCGTCAACAACCTTTTTTTTCATGACTAAGACGAGACGATGATGAGACTGCGCCACTGTCCAAAAACACTGACTAAGACTAAATTAACATGCGTTATTGTTGACGAAAAAAGACGAGACGAAAATGTTTTGTATAAAATAAAAACTAAGATAAAATCTCTCTTCGTTTTCGTCTACAATTGTCTCTGCTTTTTCATCAGCTGTTACGCCTTTAAAATATTCACAAAGAGTTTGCGGCTTCGCGCTGTTTAGTGTGTGCGTAGAAACAATTCGTCCGAGCTCAAGTCCACCCCTGGTCTAGTCAGGCTCTCACTCTCTCACTCATTTTCTACCGCTTATCCGAACTACCTCGGGTCACGGGGAGCCTGTGCCTATCTCAAGGCAGATAGGCTTATCGGGCATCAAGGCAGGATACACCCTGGACGGAGTGCCAACCCATCACAGGGCACACACACACTCTCATTCACTCACGCAATCACACACTACGGACAATTTTCCAGAGATGCCAATCAACCTACCATGCATGTCTTTGGACCGGGGGAGGAAACTGGAGTACCCGGAGGAAACCCCCGAGGCACGGGGAGAACTCTAGTAAGGCTTTTTGTGTTAAATTATATTTCCTGTCGCTCCGCAGCCTCTTTTATTGTACATGACAGCTTATGTCCCGATGACCGGTCTTTGCATTACGATTAAAAGCGGTATCAATAAAGTAAAAAATGTGATGTGCGGTCAAGTTCGAGTGTATGCACTGTTTAAACGTGTGTTCTCAACTTCTCACTGATACTTTTGTGATTCACGGACTGTAAATAGGTTGTATTTTAGGCCCACAGTAAAGTAGGCCTGTTCTTTTCAGTTTTTCTGAGTATATTTATTTTATTTCTGATTTGAACAGAAACATGAGACACAAGGCGACCAAAACAGTTTTAGAACCCTTTGTAACTTAAGTTGTCAGTCGGAGTCTGTCGGGCCCCAGCTTTAGAATTGTGTTGGTTAAAGTAAAATACTCTTCAGAACAGGTTCATCATTTGTGAATGTGTCTCCTAAATCAGAAATTAAAAACCAGACACGTTCAACATTTGCATTCAACAAAAATAATTTTTGTGTATTTTGAATATGTCATATTAAGTGTATTTTGTCAGGTAATTATGACATTTAACCAATGTTTGAGATGTGAAACACTTTTTTTACTGAAATGTTTATGAGTAATAATCTCAGTAATAATGTGTAATAAAATATTGACTAAAACTAGACTAAAATGATGAGACTTTTAGTCGACTAAAACTTGACTAACAAAAAAAGATATGTGAATGACTAAATATGACTAAAACTAACAAGGACATTTGGCACAAGACTAAGACTAAATTAAAAATAGGTGACGAAATTAACACTAAATCAATGGAATTTCTGTAAAGTCACTCTTTGAACAGAACAATATTGAATTTTGTTATACATTTGTCGTACAATTGGTTTTGCAATTCAGCAAAAGAAAAGAAACAATACAAAAGCATTGTAATTGTACTGTATGTACATTGCACATTAGATTGCACAATTTTCAGATATTCACTAAACTTTACAGATCCTTATAGACATAGGAGAGAAGGATCAGCACTACATGGCAGTGGTGGGCACCATCTGCTGGACACATGCACTGAAAAGCTAAAGCAAAGAAACTGGAGGAAAGCCGACCCTCATACAGCATTATCTTTTGCTGAGTAATATCCTTTCAATGGTTTTTCTGACTCGGCGGAGCACAGATTACTGTACAACTGAAGCTGAACTGTGGCATAAATTTAACAATTTCCCTGGTGTTTTCTTGAAATAAACTGGTTAAGAGATAAAATTGTGTATATTTCTTTGATCAGTTGGATGCAGTTTGAAATTGCTGTATTGTAAAACGAGTTTACTGAACAAGAGCCACTGTATGCTATCTTTCCTTATCTTTTGCATTTATTCACTCATTCATTCATCTTCTACCGCTTATCCGAACTACCTCGGGTCACAGGGAGCCTGTGCCTATCTCAGGCGTCATCGGGCATCAAGGCAGGATACACCCTGGACGGAGTGCCAACCCATCACAGGGCACACACACACACTCTCATTCAGTCACACAATCACACACTACGGACAATTTTCCAGAGATGCCAATCAACCTACCATGCATGTCTTTGGACCAGGGGAGGAAACCGGAGTACCCGGAGGAAACCCCCGAGGCACGGGGAGAACATGCAAACTCCACACACACAAGGCGGAGGCGGGAATCGAACCCCCAACCCTGGAGGTGTGAGGCGAACGTGCTAACCACTAAGCCACCGTGCCCCCCCCTTTTGCGTTTATATTTAAAAAAAAAAAAAAAAAAACTTTGACACTTTTTCTTTGTAACTCTGAACAATGTTTTAAAATCATGGTATCTTAAATATGTAATCTAGTGAGCCAGCATTAATGTATCCAATGTTAGAGATTTAAGCACTTACTGTATGTACGTCGCTCTGGATAAGGGCGTATGCCAAATGCTGTAAATGTAAATGTAAATGAATGCTGGAGTATGTAGTCAAGTAATGTCAAGAAGCTTTTTATTGTCATTGCAACCATGTATAGCTGACTCAGTACATAGTGAAATGAAATAACATTCCTCCAGGACCACGGTGCTACATAAAACAACACAGAGCTGAAGACTAAAGAGTGCAAACTGCAAGACCAAAGACAGTACAGATAGACAATACAGATTGTATTGACCATTGTGCAGAGGATTTGTAAACAATAAAAAAGATTTTTGTACAAATCTATACAGGTACAATAGCAGCACTTGATGGCAGAATTAAATTGTGATGTGAAAAACAGCATTAAAGTGAATGTGCATTGATGTGCACTGATGTGTATTGCTACGCATCATTAAATATTTACTTCCTTTAGCAGTTAGTAGCAGTTAACACTTGAATAGAACATCTGTTAATGTTGACTGTCAACATGTTAAATGTTTTATATTATATACCATTGCACTGTAATCATATTATTACCGGGTCCTTTGGATGTACAGTATTGTATTGTTTGTATTTTGTATTTAGCACAATAATGTATGCTTGAATTTTACATTGTCCTTCACCTGATGACAATCATACCTAAAGATTTCTGCTCTCTCTCTCTCTCTTTCTCTCTCGCTCTTTCTCTCGCTCTTTCTCTCTCTCTCTCTCTCTCTCTCTCTCTCGCTCTCTCTCTCTCTCTCTCAAGCTATATATGCCACTCCCGAGCTCCCAGTGTTCTGAGTTCCTAGCCTGATCATCTCTTCTTTTGGAGCTACTTCCAATCCTGATGTTCTACCCCTGGTTAGAGTCTTGTCGCCCGGTGGTCACCCTGGAGTTTGTGATGACCCATTAGTTCCTGTTGTAGAAAGGACATTGTTTACATGGGAAGTCGTGGACTAATGGTTAGAGAGTTTGACTCTTAACCCTAAGGTTGTGGGTTCGAGTCTCGGGCCGGACACAAGGCACCGAACCCCCCCAACTGCTCCCCGGGCGCCGCAGCATAAATGGCTGCCCACTGCTCCGGGTGTTTGTTCACGGTGTGTGTGTGTTCACTGCTGTGTGTGTGCACTTTGGATGGGTTAAATGCAGAGAAGGAATTCTGAGTATGGGCCACCGTACTTAGCCGTATATCACGTCACTATACACTATTTACTTTCCAGTGTCACCCAAATGACACCTTCTGTGTCTGGTTCCTCTCAAGGTTTCTTCCTCATATCATCTCAGAGAGTTTTTCCTTGCTGCCGTCACCTCTGGCTTGCTCATTAGATATTAGTTAGATATTAGACATTAGATATATAGTATTTTAGATTTTAAATGTATATTTTTTAAATTCTTTTTAAACTTTGATAGTATATATTCATTTATTATTTTTATCCTATTTCTTCTTCTTCTTCTTCTTCTTCTTCTTCGTCTTCTTCTTCTTGTTTTTCTCTCTGTTTCCATACTTCTGTAAAGCTGCTTTGAGACAATAGGAAATTGTTACATGCACTATACAAAAAAATTAATTTGAATTTGTATGTTTGTGGTTCTTTTTTAAACATTTTTTATCTTTTATCATCTATTTATTCATATTACTATAAAACACTTGACCATGAATGCTGCCAAAGCAAATGGGTCTTTAAAACTCAAAAGAAATAGTGACCTCTGCTGAAGAACACAGAAAACTGCAAATGTCTTAATTCTTGGATCATGTTATTTTCAAAAGCATGAATCTGATCTGATGATTTTTATTATTTTAAAATAACATTGTAGAGCTCTATATATGGTTAGAACAACACTTTACTGCTCTTCAGAAACATGTGTCCCAATTCATCTACTGTGCACTAAACATATATTTTCCTTTGTGAAGGAAAAGTACATACTTTTGTGTGTAGCAAAAGTGTATGTAAATACTGGGATACACTAACCATCACCGTAAACAAATTTATTGTTGCAGCTTTTCTTCATGTATTATTCCTTAATCATTTAATTTACCGTTCTATTGGTTTCTTTTGCTTTATATTATTTATGCCTCTCAAAAATGTGTCTCAGGTCCTAAAGCAAATGGTCACAAAACTCCTCCAAGGACTTGCATGGACAGATCCACAATTAGAAAACATATTGGAAATAAAAAACACCAGGGTACATTGGATACTCATTTAAAAATGGGACACTCATTCTAATCTCAGATACTTATTACTGATAGTAAACAAATTGGCAAGCAGGAACGGTGTGGTAACTTAAACATTTTGTGATGGTTTAAAACGCCTTTTGTTTTTATTTACATACATATTTGTAAATGTAATGTCAGTGAGATACAAACTGCTGATTCCATATACTCGTGGAATCACCATCATATCATTATATCATTCCTCCACTGTACAAACAGAATCAGAGATTCGACTCAGTAAAAGGAGGAAGTTACTGTACTTACTATACTGTACTAAAGTTTATCCCTTTGATTTCCCCTTAAAAATAAACTGCACAATTCCCCTGTGCAATAAAAAGCTGTTTAATTACAATGCAAGTAATCACTATAGAGTGTTTAAGGAAGAGCACAAGCCCTGAAACACACTTTGATTGGAACAAATTCAGAATACTGTCAACAGCTTTAAACTCAAATTTCATGCAAATTAGTTTAGCCACATGCAGGACATGAGTTCAGAGCATCCGTGCAACAATACTGCCTTTTCACTGGCCTGATGTTATATCTGCTCGTGTACATTTTGCTGATTACAGAAAAATTACAATTACATTAATTAAAATTAAAGAATTTTACATGATGAATCAGAAAGGTCTGTCTTCAAATTTTCCCTAATACAGTTGATGTCTGTAACAGATGCTCTGGTTCGCCCTGTACTCTTGCACATATGCTTTTCTTTTGTCCAACTCTAGGAAATATCTGGCAAACTTATTTTGACACCATGTCTAAAGTGCTCCTCAAAACCATTAATATTTCTCCGCATGTAACCATTTTCGGTTCTCCTCAAGAATACCACCTCTTTGCATCGGTGCAGTTAGAGGACCTGGCTTTCACTTTCTTGATAGTGAGACACCATCTCCTCCTTAATTGGAAAGCAACAAATGCCCCATCCAGTACACTGTGGATCACTGAGGTCATGTCTTTTCTAAAACTGGAAAAAATAAGATATTCTAAAAACGGTAATCTCGCCAAATTTTTCAACAAGTGGCAACCATTTTATGCAATTTTTCCAAGCTAGCTAGGCCTGACTCCAACATACATTCTTTAGGTTTATATATATATATATATATATATATATATATATATATATATATATATATATATATTTTTTGCTTGTGTTTTTTTATGGGGGGGGGAAAAAAAAAGGAAAATGTTGTATACAAATATGTTGGTTATTGTTATCCAAGTGTCTTCACGGTTTTTTTTTTTGTGTGCAAACCAATAAATATATGAAACAGTGAAAGGTCTGTCTGTCTATAGACTAAGTATTAAGTATATTTATATATGCATTATTTTTTTAAAGCAATGTTAAGGGGGGGGGGGGGGGGGTGTTATATGCCTAAATATTAAGCCCGTGTTTCACTTCTTAAAAACACCAGCTGTGTGACTGTGTACACAAACACCACCTCATGCAAACACTGCTGCTAAAGCATGCAGTCTGATCCAGGTGTTTGTGTTCTACCTCAGCATGCATTATTTTTTTCCCTATACGTGCATGATATCTGATTCATCGTCGATTTGTTTTGTTACGAATTTGTTTCCTATGTTGTTGTTGTTTTTTTTTATTTTTATTTTTTTTAATAGCACGCCTCGTGGCATTCCTGTGTGCGCGCGAGCGTGCGCGAGCGTGTCCCGGTCTCGGTCTCGCGCGATTCCGTTGCTGAAATATCGCGAAGTTTTCTTGCTGTTGTGGCACCAGTAGTTTCAGGGAAATCCAAGAAAGGTGGAGACTTCGGGATAACTTCCTGCACTGTACACGTAAAGCAGAGAAAATAAAGGGGACCTTATCTCGGAAACAACCGCCAAGTCGTCGTGAAGGGCAAAAACCGCATGGATTTATTTCGTGTATCATCACAACAACAACAACAACAACAATAAGAAGAAGAAGAAGAAGAAGAAGAAGAAGAAGAAGAAGAAGAAGAACAGCAATTAAAGAGGATCCACGTCAGCGCACATCTGAGCCACACGGATAGATAAATAATACACAAAGCTAGCAAACAAGCTGCTAGCTAACGTCGGCTTACAGGCGCTCGCGCACCAACGGGCAGTAATGGGTGAGTTCAGCACAGTGACACTTTACTGTTACTGTGTTTATGTCTGTGTTACTGTGGGTTTGTGTCTGTGTTTATGTCTGTGTTACATTTTACTGTGTTACTGTGGGGTTGTGTTCTGTGTTACATTTTACTGTGTTACTGTGTTTATGTCTGTGTTACTGTGGGTTTGTGTCTGTGTTTATGTCTGTGTTACACTTTACTGGGTTACTGTGGGTTTGTGTCTGTGTTCTGTGTTACACTTTACTGTGTTACTGTGTTTATGTCTGTGTTTATGTCTGTGTTACACTTTACTGTGTTACTGTGGGTTTGTGTCTGTGTTTATGTCTGTGTTACATTTTACTGTGTTACTGTGGGGTTGTGTTCTGTGTTACATTTTACTGTGTTACTGTGTTTATGTCTGTGTTACTGTGGGTTTGTGTCTGTGTTTGTCTGTGTTCTGTGTTACACTTTACTGTGTTACTGTGTTTATGTCTGTGTTTATGTCTGTGTTACACTTTACTGGGTTACTGTGGGTTTGTGTCTGTGTTTGTCTGTGTTCTGTGTTACACTTTACTGTGTTACTGTGTTTGTCTGTGTTCTGTGTTACTGTGGGGTTGTGTCTGTGTTCTGTGTTACTGTGGGGTTGTGTCTGTGTTCTGTGTTACTGTGGGGTTGTGTCTGTGTTCTGTGTTACTGTGGGGTTGTGTCTGTGTTACACTTTACTGTGTTACTGTGGGTTTGTGTCTGTGTTCTGTGTTACTGTGGGGTTGTGTCTGTGTTACTGTGGGTTTGTGTCTGTGTTACTGTGGGGTTGTGTCTGTGTTACTGTGGGGTTGTGTCTGTTCTGTGTTACTGTGGGGTTGTGTCTGTGTTACACTTTACTGTGTTACTGTGGGTTTGTGTCTGTGTTCTGTGTTACTGTGGGGTTGTGTCTGTGTTCTGTGTTACTGTGGGTTTGTGTCTGTGTTACTGTGGGATTGTGTCTGTGTTCTGTGCCTGTGTTACACTTTACTGTGTTACTGTGGGTTTGTGTCTGTGTTACTGTGGGGTTGTGTCTGTGTTCTGTTCCTGTGTTACACTTTTCTGTGTTCCTGTGGGTTTGTGTCTGTGTTACTGTGGGGTTGTGTTTGTGTTCTGTGTTACTGTGGGTTTGTGTCTGTGTTACTGTGGGGTTGTGTCTGTGTTCTGTGTTACTGTGGGGTTGTGTCTGTGTTCTGTGTTACTGTGTTACACTTTACTGTGTTACTGTGGGTTTGTGTCTGTGTTACTGTGGGGTTGTGTTTGTGTTCTGTGCCTGTGTTACTGTTCTGTGTTAGACTTTACTGTGGGTTTGTGTGTGTCTTTATGTCTGTGTTACTGTGAGACTTGCTGACAGTCTGTAAGGACACAGGACTTTAAGGTGTTCTACATTTAGTGAACTTGCTTGTCTGGTCCTGAGCACAACATTCCTACATTCCTCCTGTTTAACGGCAGCATTTTACACTGAACTGCTGTTTATACTGAAGTTTATATACATTTACTACTAAAACATGTCACAGAAATATTTCACATGCTGAAGTAATGACCTCTCTATCTGTCTCTCTCTCTCTCTCTCTCTCTGTCTCTGTCTCTCCCCTTTCTCTCTCTGTCTGTCTGTCTCTCTCTCTCTCCCTCTGTCTCTCCCCTTTCTCTCTGTCTCTCCCCTTTCTCTCTCTGTCTCTCCCCTTTCTCTCTCTGTCTCTCTCTCTCTGTCTCTCTCTCTCTCTCTCTCTCTCTCTCCCTCTGTCTCTCCCCTTTCTCTCTCTGTCTCTCCCCTTTCTCTCTCTCTCTCTCTCTCTCCCTCTGTCTCTCCCCTTTCTCTCTCTGTCTCTCCCCTTTCTCTCTCTGTCTTTCTCTCTCTCTGTCTCTCTCTCTCTGTCTCTCTCTCTCTCTCTCTCTCTCTCTGTCTCTGTCTCTCCCCTTTCTCTCTCTGTCTGTCTGTCTCTCTCTCTCTCCCTCTGTCTCTCCCCTTTCTCTCTCTGTCTCTCCCCTTTCTCTCTCTGTCTCTCTCTCTCTGTCTCTCTCTCTCTCTCTCTCTGTCTCTCTCTCTCTCTCTCTCTCTCTCTCTGTCTCTCTCTCTCTCTCTCTCTGTCTCTCTCGCTCGTGCTGTTAAGGTAACAGAAAGCTCCTCATACATACAGTACATAAACAGCGTTAACCTTGTTATTAGATCTACATCGTTACGTTGAATCCGTTGATTGTCCATGAGTTAATTGAGGGATATGATTTAAGCCTTTTTTATCCTCTTCTCTCACTGTTTATCATGTGGATTGTCAAAGTGTTGATTCATTGTCTTCACTTTGGCCTATAAACACCTTATTCACTTTCACCGAAGTGTCATTTTATTTGTATATCGGGTTCACAATAGGCACTTTCAAAAAGTGACAGCTTTAGCTGAAACTCGTATGTAGGTCTGTGACGAGGCAGCGGTGAGGAAAATCTCCTCGGGATGAAATGAGGGAGAGGCTGTGACTCAAATGCAAATCATCAGTGATGCTTCTCAAATATATTTCTGTCGTAATCATTTAATTTTAGACCCCACTTTCAAAGCCACCGATCATCGTATATACATATATAATGTATAATTAGTCAGTACTAAGCTAAGAACGTCTCCTTTACAGTAGCACGTGGGTCAGACTAATGTGCTGAAGAAGGAGTTTATATTAGAAATGTAAATTATGAGGTATGAGTGGGATGAGCGACAGCAGACCGAGAGCTTAATGCATTAATGCGTTGACGCTGCAGGTTCTCTGTTTGCTGAAAGATCAGGGTTAGAGATTTTTCAAACACAACACGTGTGTTAATTACAACAAGCAATAATATAACATTGCTCAATAATCTTTGGGGTCCAGGGAATGCTGGCCTGTGTACACCAGCAAGTTATCATAGCCACTTTGCCTGCTGCCATGTTTGTGAGAGGTGAAAGGAAACAGCAGAGGAATTTGGTTGATTCTTCTTGATGAATTTCCTTTGGTTTGGTTTCAGTGTGTAGACATTTTATGCACTGGATCTTCACAATGTGCCCACGCTGTCACTTTTAAAGCTCAGGTATGAGTTTGTCCATCTTCAAATCCAGTCACCAGCTTAGATCACTTCCAGTGTATAAAAGGTTCTTCACATGAACAGAGATGCCTCCAACACCCGCAAGTCTAGTTTTTCTTGTTACTAACGCGTTCGTGTCGGATACCTTTTCGATTGTACGCGACCATGTTTTGGACCGCAGCCAAAATGTTATCAGTTCATCTGTGGATAACGAAGACGAGTCCTTACAACTCTTTGCCTTTAACAAGTGTTTCCTGCTGATGTACTGACAGACACTGTTGACAAAATTCTTACACAGGATTTGAGTTCCTGGTCAGGAAACATCTCTGTATGGCAAACAGGAAGAAGGTACTGAAGAAATTCAGACCTTTGAACATTCGTAAGAATGTAATAAGTTCCGGTGATGAGTGTGTTTAATGATTCCTACTGTACAGCCATTCACTCTGGAGACGTCGTGCTGACGAGGATCTCGCTCGCTCGTAGTCGTTGGCTACGTATTTGGCTGCGAGCCCATAGGATCTCGGCGTGATGCCTTCGTCACAAATCATATTTGATTGCCTAGGTCTGATTTTTCACAGAAAAAGCCTAGGTCTGATTTTTCACAGGAAAATCCAACGTGTCATATGTGGCTATTGTGCTGTAATGAATGTTGTCAGATCTACGTGATATTTTTTCCAGTACAGTAAGGTCTGTATTAACAGTAAAAGCTGTTCAGCTGCTCTCACCTGTGCTCTGGATAAAGGTGTGTAGTGCTAGAACAATTCACAGACGGAAGAGCTGGTAAATTCTTTCAGGGATAAAACTGTAGTAAAGCGCACATCACATCTGCTGCAGTGGACTCGTGCAGAAAAAAGCTGGGAGCACATTTATTTCTGGATTTTCCTCACCATGTGCAAATTATGGTTTATATAAAAAGCCAGACTGATTGGGGTGTGTGTGTGTGAGTGTGTGTGTGTGTGTGTGTGTGTGTGTGTGTGTGTGTGTGTGTGAGTGTGTGTGTGAGTGTGTGTGTGAGTGTGTGTGTGAGTGTGTGTGTGAGTGTGTGTGTGAGTGTGTGAGTGTGAGTGTGTGAGTGTGAGTGTGTGAGTGTGAGTGTGTGAGTGTGTGTGAGTGAGTGTGTGTGAGTGAGTGTGTGTGAGTGAGTGTGTGTGAGTGTGTGTGTGTGAGTGTGTGTGTGTGAGTGTGTGTGTGTGAGTGTGTGTGTGTGAGTGTGTGTGTGTGAGTGTGTGTGAGTGAGTGTGAGTGAGTGTGAGTGAGTGTGAGTGAGTGTGTGTGAGTGTGTGTGCGAGAGTGTGCGTGTGCGTGAGAGTGTGTGAGTGTGTTTTCTCGAAAGCAGGAGTCAGGGCTTTTTATTTTTGGTGTAAAATGGGCTTAATTCTAGAAATGTGGGATTTATTTATTTATTTATTTTCTGGAGCAACAGAATGGGAAAGACCTGCGTTCATCTTTTCTCACTAACAAGCAAGCTAAAACAATGAACTTTACAGTCAGAGATCTAGATTTAACAAGAAATGATGTCTGTTTGTTGACTCATTTTAAGTGCCACTGTGTTTCTAGCTGATTTTTTTTTTATTTGATGCCATTCGCTGAAACTCGGATTTAAGAAACTAATTCCAAGCCTCCTAGTCAGAATTTCAGCTTTGGTGGTGTTTCTGACAAATCACAGTTGGATTGAACTGTTTGTTGTTTCCAGGCTGAGAAGAGCAGGTCGTAAACAGCTCCTCGGTAAATGTGCGGTTGTTCTAAGAAAACACAATCTAAAAATAGACAATGGATATAAAACAGTCTATATAAAAAAAAAAAAGTCTATGAAATGAAACTAAGCTAAATCATGCCTGAAATTTTTCCTCCTTCAGTGTTAATTTACAACATATTAAGATCAAGTCGTAAAACAAAGCAGATAACTGTTTTAGGTCAAAGTTGGAAAAATGTTACAATAACCTCGTTATGCGAATCCTAAAACTAAAACTTTTTTTATTTTATTTGGAACACCTTTTAGTTGTATTACACCTCTCAAGAGTCTATAAAGGTGACGCATCACTTGGTAATATTTTCCTTATTTTTATTGCAAAAACTAAGAGGATCTCTTATGCACAGAACGATTCAGGTCACATCACGTTTTTAGTCGGATTCAGGGGTGTGTAGACTTTTAGCCATTGTATATAAACATCAAATAAAATGTCAAACTTCGGATCGGTTTCGGTCTCGGAAGCAACAGAGTGTTTCAGAAGACAGCTTCCATCCAGTTCTGTTAATTATTGCACGTCTGCGGAGTTATACAGTGCTGTGCGAGCGTTTGTAGGCAGGTGTGAAGAAATGCTGTGAAGTAAGAATGCTTTAAAAAATTTGTAGATTAATAGTTTATTTTTAACAATTTGCAAAATGCAAAGTGAGGAACAGACAAAAATCTACATCAAATCAATATTTCTTTACTAATTATCCCAAGCAGGTGCTGATGATCATCAGTTTCATATGTAGGTTAAAACGCAGTCAATAAGTGAAACAGAAACAGAGGTGTAGGGGCTGAAAACTGCAGGAGGAACAGCCAGACGCTGCTACAGGTGACGTTGTGAAAGACATTTTCATATCACAGGTCATACACCATGGCGGCAAGACAGTTGCACAGCAACAAGACACGTGATAGTTCTACTGCATCAACAGTAGGGTTTGGTATCAAAATAAATTTTCCGGCTCCGATTCCGGTTCCAGTTCTGCCTTACGATTCCCGGTTCTGATTCCGATTCCATAATAAAAGAAATATGTAAAATAATACACAATACTTAAACAACTCCATTTGTGTTTATTAATCACTCTTTAAATATTTTAAACAGAGCATTTCAATTCATATCAATTTAAATTGAAATAAATCCAACATCATATTTAACATCCAGAATTACAACTTAGCAAAACGGTTAGCAATTTTTCTGAAGAAACATGAACATGTCTGCTTTCTCTGGGAGAAGACGAGACCTTTCCTGGCTTATTGTATCTCCAGCGGTGAAGAAAACCCTCTCAGAGGGGGGAGATTTGCTTCATTGTTGTAGCTTTGGAAATGAATCCACACTTTAGACTTTTTTTTAGACTATGTTTAGTTTAACACACAGCGTACCTCAGCACAGCAGTGCGAGTGACTGATTTCTGTGGTAAGCTGCGTTAATTTGGTTGCGTGACTGTAAAACAATTAATATTCATGAGGTAAGACATGGCTATTTAAAGTGACCGCTCACAGCGCTTTGCCCGTCATCGCATCGGAACTGCTTTTGGAACCGAAACTTAAAAATTCCACGTGGTTCCGGTTCCTGTTAAAAAACAGAATCGGTTCTGAATAAGAACCGGTTCTCGGTTCCCAACCCTAATCAACATGGTCTCTCCCAGGCAAAGATTTCAAAGCAGACTGGGCTTCCCTGATGTGTTGTTTAAGCTTTTTAAGAAAAGGTCAGTGTTGAGGATTGTAGATGTTGTGGTTGGCCAAGGAAACGTCATGCAGCAGATGAAAGACGCATCATGTCCAGCAGTGCCATCAGCAAAGAACTGGTAGAAACTGGCAGGTCTTCATGGAAGAACTGCAACCAAAAGGTCATACCTCTGATGTAGAAACAAGGCTAAGTGACTTAACTATGCACAAAACACAGGGACTGTGGAGCAGGAAAATGGCAGCAGGTGCTCTGGACTGATGAGTCAAAGCATGTGGCTGTAGCAGGAGGCAGATGGTTTGCTGAAGGGTTGGAGAGTGGTACAATAGTGAGGTAACAGTGAAGCATGGTGGAGATTCCTTGCAAGTTTGGGGCTGCATTTATTTAAATGGAGTGTGAGATTTGATCAGGATTAATGATGTCCTCAATGCTGAGAAATACAGGCAGATACTTCTCCATCATGTCGTATCATCAGGGAGGCGTCTGGTTGGCCTCAGGTTTATTTTACAGCAGGACAACAACCCCAAAGATACAGCCTATGGAATTAAAAGCTGTATTTAGTGTAGAGAAGAACAAGGATCGTGGAAGTGATGGTTTGTCGCCCACAGAGTCCTGAATTCATCATGTCTGTCTGGGATTACACGAAGAGACAGAAGAATTTGAGGCAGCCGAAACATCCACAGAAGATCTGTGTTTAGTTCTCCAAGATGTTTGGAACAGCCTGCCTACTGAGTTCCTTCAACTCCTAGAAGAATTCATGCTGTTTTACAGGCAAAATGTTGTAAATATTGTTGTGATTTTGGATTCCTCTTCTATTCATTTACTTTCCATTGTGTTAGCTGATAAAATGAACTATTAACACGTCTACACTTCTATTTTTGAAAGCTGTCTCACTTTATCGCATTTTTTTCACACCTATCTAAAACTTTTCCCCAGTACCGTATGTCACCCGACACTCGTAGTGTTGTGTAGAGTTTTGCTTTTATATTTTGTGTTCTTCAAGGTTGACACAGAAATGCACGGTCGGGCTGAAGTGTGTTGTGTAAACCTTAATAGCGTCTGATCAAATTGAAAAAAAAAAAAATCCTGTTACGTACATTTAATACAGACGAAAGGAAATTAGTACATGAATTGACTAAGGAGAGGATTAATACGTTTGTCCAGCTCGATAACGACTTTGTTCCAGTTTGTATAGCTTTTGATCCTCTTTATAATGTCGCACATCGTGTGTGTAACGTTAGTCACAAAGACAATAAGTTGTAGGATTGTGTTTTTGTCTCCGAGCTACAGTTTTCTCTCTGCGCCTAAGCGGGAAACGTGTATGACTAGTCATTAATTTGGCTTGCTTTCAACACTGTTCTCACATCCCTGTGTGATCTAATCACGCGGATTAATCCACACAGTCAGATTTGCATTACAGACGGTCTGAGCATAGTGTGGAGGATTACAAGATTGTCGGACGAGGACAAAAAACTTTTACCAAGAGCAGAGAGATGAAAGAATTGATTTTTATTTATCGCTAGTACAAACAGTGTGAAAAATATGTAGAGAAAAACAGTTTTAAACCATGGCTTCGTTACAAGTTGGTGGATAAAGTGTTAAAATGTAGTTGAACCTGTAGGAGCTTTTTGTACACGATTGGATGAGGCTCAGGCATTCAAATTTAATTAAGCTTTACGTATTTAACAATGAGAGACAAATGAGTTTTTTTTTTTTTTTTTACCCCATAACCATTTACACCTGTTGCCCCTTAACACGTATTTCATTCCTTTTGTGGTAATGTCTGAAGTTTACCATGGACTCTGTAACATTTATTGTGGAAATAATGCCTTGGTTACCTCGTTTCAAGCCATTCTAGTGTGGTATAGAAAGCCTGCAGGAAGACTCATGAATATTCAAATGAGCTATGCTGCTTGGCTCCGATTGGCTAACCGCTAGGATATGAGAGCATGACTATTCATTCATCCACACAATAAGTAGCCTAGGCTAGAGGAAATTTGTTTACAATCACCTTGAATTGCGGCAGAACGTCTTCTTCACAAGCCCGTTGACGTTCAGCCATCCTTGCTGTATAGGAAACTCACTGAGCTACACGAATTCTGGGGGCGCGGTCTCAAGTGGGAGAGCTCATGAATAGTAATGAGCTCAGTCACTCTGACGTCAGACTGACCAGCTTTTCTAACTGACCTGATTTCTCCCCTTATTTCTTTTAAGTGGCTAGAACTGACCGGGGAGGTAGCAGTGCGTTTTCACATTCACGACACAACACAAACACATATGGACCGAACACATATCAAAAAATACAAGTAAAAACCGTTTTGTGTGGAAGGGCACCTTTAAGCCCAGCGCACACACACAACAGCTACAACTCCAAACAAAAAAAAAAACGTTCACTCCGATTACCTTCAGCTTATGATGAAATATTTATATCCTGATTGGAATATTGTCTTCTAGGATGACGGTGTTCACTTCCACAGAGGCTACTGAATGGTTGCATGAGTATGAAAATGATATGTGGTCTTCAGGCTGAACAGAAGGAAACCCATCTGAACACCTGTGGGAGAGTTTAGACCTAACATGTTTAGATCTCGATCCACCACCATCAAAACATCAACGTAGGGAAAGTCTTTACTGCGGCACTTTGTCGTCGTTTTGCTCTAGTTTGTCGTGTGTGTGTACGAATCTCGCCCGACCGTTACACTCGGGCTGCAACGCTTTGTGTCTGTAAGTAGAGCCGACTCGCCAAGATAAAGATCAAAACGTTTTAGACCGAACGAAACACGACATTGCTGTCAGAAAGCAGAGCGGCACGTGCAGAGATATAACCCACGTATTTAAAAACAGGAAAAAGTCTGGAAGTGTTTTTGCACTTTGTGCAGAGTCTCATGTGGCTTATTCCAGATCAGATCAACAACCAGAAGGCTATAAAAACAAATTGCTGCTTTTCACCAATGAACATGGTTTGAGATTCCTGACCTACACAACCCACCCAGAACTATTGGCTGTGTTATTGGTCACCTGACGACAAGAAAATCATTTTGTGAAGGAAAAAAGTCTGATTTGATTTAGTTACAAATGGGATACAGATACAAATGGGTAAATAAATCCTGTTTATCTGATTGAGCAAATAAAACCAACCACACATTTCCATACAGACAATTTCCTTCACAAACAAGCTCATAAGGATTTTGTTTTTCTGATGCCACTAAGCTGACCTTGCCTCCTTCTTCTTCTTCTTCTTCTTCTTCTTCTTCTTCTTCTTCTTCTTCTTCTTCTTCTTCTTCTTCTTCTTCTTCTTTATTTTTATTTTTATTTAGTTGTGCCGTTCCCTGCATCACCTTTCACCTGCACTGCCTTTGTTTTCATGTAACGACGAGCTATTTTTCGACTTCGTCACAAAGAACGTCGTCTGGCCGTCATTTTTTAACAGGGTTTCCGCGGGGTCATAAAAAGTCATAAATTTAACAATAAAAATTTAAGGCCATAAAAAGACATAAAAACGTCCAGATTTTCCATACAAGGTCATAAAAAACATTTAGCCACGTCTTAAATTGATCTGCTCGTCCATTAATTTGTTCTTCAATCAAAATGCGCTTGCGGCGGCAATGGGATTAATTTGTTTGGCCTGTTGTAGTTCTGTATGAGGAATCTGGGTGGTATCACACTGGTATCACAGCGTTCCAGAACTACAAGGTCCATGCGGCAGCATACAGACTTGTCGGAAGGACTTTCACAGAAACCCGCGCGAACTCCGAACATACTGTATCATACTGAGTCACTGCTTAGTTTAATTTAAATCATCCTGACTATCACAATGGGAAAATCTACCTTTAACGATCTGTGGCTCGAAGACGGGGTGTTTAGTAGC
The DNA here is from genome assembly GCF_030014155.1 of Tachysurus vachellii. Taxonomy (NCBI): domain Eukaryota; kingdom Metazoa; phylum Chordata; class Actinopteri; order Siluriformes; family Bagridae; genus Tachysurus; species Tachysurus vachellii. Next base: position 33,729,970 of record NC_083462.1, read on the forward strand.
TGACTCAAGCCCGTCACTAACAATCGGTATCAATCCTATTGCACTCTGTGTAAGAAGACGTTGGAGCTGTCTAGTTTAGGCATAAAAGCGGCTCCGTCACTAACGTTACCCGGTCCAAGTACAGTGCGGGATTCCGTTTCTGTCGTAATTCGTGTAGGTCATAAATTCAAATCATAATGGTCATAAAAAGGTCTTAAAAAGTCTTAAATTTGACTGATTAAACCCTGCAGAAACCCTGTTTTAAGATCTTAAGTGTTTAACGTGAGCATGATGTTACTGAGATTCAGGCTCATTAGAGGACCTGTTGTATGCTTTAATTAGACACAAAAGGAGTGTGTTGGTGCTGCATCTGTGTTGTTGTTAACAGCGTGAAGGCCACCGGTTTAATTTTAACCTGCGTATAGGTGTGTCTTTCCGGATACCTTGTGATTAGCCCCAGCGAGGCAGAATTGCACATGAAACCTTTCCAAGTGCTTCATACTTTCCAGTGCTGTGAGATTTGCACAGCTCACAAACGTGTATCCTTCCAAGCGAGCGTTTCAGATGAACACTAATGTGGATATTACACTCGTCTCCATCCGCTGCTCATATTTATCTATAGGGTTAACACTGACTTGACACTTTTTCCCCGGTTTCACCCAGAGCTAACAGGTAAGCTTGTGTGCATGTAAACACACACAAACCTGTTCCCACATCTTATCAAACACCGTACCAGTGCCTGGTGTTACATGGTACTGTCTGTGGAGCACACGCTCGGAGCTCTGAGTGCTCAGGAAGGGCGAGCTGCATGCAAACCACGTAGATTATTACTAGTGTTGAATAGCTCTACCCAATGTAGTCAGAGAATTATAAAGAAGGCTGTTAAACAGTGCATGGTGAGAGGGTATGAGATATAATCGTGTGCTGCAGGGATGATGTAGGTTTGTAGTGCAGTCTAGACTAGGGCTGGGCGATACGGCTGAAAACTGTATCACGATATCAGTGTTTCATATCGGTCGATATCGATAATTATTGATATTTTTATGACAATGTTACATTTTAAACATTTTTATATTAAACTTAACCTTCCTCTGATCGTTATCCCCTCAGTTATTAAGACAGAAATGTCAACAACAACCAGGAAAACTCAAATAATTATAACGTAAACATAAGTCTAAAAAACTTTTTTTTCCTCTTTTATTTACAATTTCCTCGCTCGGAAACTGACTCCGTGCTATGATGAGGCCTAAATCCTGACTGATACCTTTCATGAATATTATTCCTAAGTAGGTATGAGCATAACCACAGAGCTACAACCTTCTCTAGGGATCTTGGAGATAAAGGGGAGGTTTGATATTGGCCTATAGTTAGACAGCTGGCTTGGGTCGAGATTAGATTTTTTTATTCAGAGGTTTGATAACCGCTAGCTTAAAAGATTTCGGCACATAGCCAGTGCTAAGGGAAGAATTTATTATCTTTAGTACGGGTTGGGTAGCTACTGGTAGTATCTGATTAAAGAAACATGAGCATAAGGGATCCAGTATGCAGGTTGATAATTTTGAAGAAGAAATCAGTGAAATTAAGTGAGTCTCTTGAAGGGGAGTAAAACAGTCTAATTACTGAACAAAGACAAAAATATTACCTACAGCATTATCTATTGTTTGGTATTTAATTAATGGTCTGAATTTTTTTATTTCTAATTAATTTTGCTGCAGTATTAAATAAAAAAATCAGGATCCGATTTTTTTGTCGCTTTGAAGGTTTTCATTCCAAATACTGAAATACTGCTAATTTAGTTTAAGGCCATTTGCGTTCTAATTTCCTAGCTGATTGTTTTAAAGTTGTCATTGTACCAGGGTGATAGTTTTTTCTCCTTAATTACTTTCCTTTTAAGTGGAGCTTCAATATTTAGGGTGTAGCAAATTACTCTAAATAGTCTGTCACCTGATGGAGTTGTGTGGGGTCAGATGGCGATCCAATCGTGGATGATATTTCTGAGGGACTGTTGGTAAATCTCTCTGCAGTAGCGGACGTAAATATACGTTTAAGACGGTTAACCCTGGTTAATCCCTCCTGAATCTAAGATGGAAACAACTGCTGTTCTCAGAGGATCTTCTAACTTCTCAAAATGAATATTGACGTCTCCAACGATTACTGTTTTGTCTAAACAAACAACTAGGTTAGAAAGAAATCTGCAAATTCACAGAGGAAGTCAGAATATGGTCCAGTGGTCTGTAAATAACAATTCTAGGAACTGATTCAGTAGACTTATTTTTTTGTGGCTACACGTGTTATGTTAGTATGAAGAACTTGAGTTAAACATGTGTCTAGATTCTTGTTTGATGCCTAGCTTATCATCATGAAAAGCTGCGACACCTCCTCACCTGCCTGTTAGGCTTGGCTGATGTACTGTATATAACTATAACCGGGCGGACAAGCTTCGTTTTAATGCGACAAACTCCTATGTTTAACAGAAGCTTGGATTAAACCAAATAACACTAAACGTCTGTTCAGTAATCATTTCATTAAAAATAAGTGCATATTATAAGAGATCTTATAATTAACAGTCCTAATTAGATCAAAGTTGATGACTTTGCATTTGCTATGATCTAATATTATGCTAATAAGTGTACTAAAACAAATTATCTGAGTGTTTACAGATTATTGTTTAGCTCGGGAAACAGACACAGGCTCTATATTGTGAACCCCGGGTGACGACTCAATGCAGCTAGCAGAAGGTTAGCCTGCTTCTCTGCTCCCTGGCCCTGGCTCTGGATTGTCACCGATTAACTAGGATTGTTTTTAAACTACAATAATACTCTTAGTAACCTCTGACTCACAACAGCATATATTGTTAGCATGGAAACATGGAAAACTACCATCGAGTACCTGTGCTTGGGTAGGACCCTAAGATTACCTGCTATGTCCAGCACCCTGTCTCCTGGAATACGCCTAGCTATTTTATTTTTACATGCCTTTTTATGGAGTCTCCTATAACCAGAGCTCTGTCAGGTTTCTTAGCGGATGCTTTACTGTTGAGTAGTGTTAATTTCGTCAGACGAGACGAGACGAAATATGTTCGTCAACAACCTTTTTTTTCATGACTAAGACGAGACGATGACGAGACTGTACCACTGTCCAAAAACGCTGACTAAGGCTAAATTAACGTGTTATTGTTGACGAAAAAAGACGAGACGAAAATGTTTTGTATAAAATAAAAACTAAGATAAAATCTCTCTTCATTTTCGTCTACAATTGTCTCTGCTTTTTCATCAGCTGTTACGCCTTTAAAATATTCACGAGTTCGCAGCTTCGCGCTGTTTAGTGTGTGTGTAGAAAGAATTCGTCCGAGCGCAAGTCCACCCCTGGTCTAGTCAGGCTTTTTGTGTTAAATTATATTTCCTGTCGCTCCGCAGGCTCTTTTATTGTACATGACAGCTTATGTACCGATGACCGGTCTTTGCATTACAATTAAAAGCAGTATCAATAAAGTAAAACATGTGATCTGCGGTCAAGTTTGAGTGAAACATCTGTGAAACACTTTTTTACTGAAATGTTTATCAGTAATAATCTCAGTAATAATGTGTTATTTTAAAAAAGTCTACAATCTTTTGACTAAAACTAGACTAAAATTAAAAGACTTTTAGTCGACTAAAACTAAGACTAACAAAAAAAGATATGTGAATGACTAAATATGACTAAAACTAACAAGGACATTTGGCACAAGACTAAGACTAAATTAAAAATAGGTGACGAAATTAACACTACTGAGGAGAGCAAACCTGTTAGACATGTGAAGCGGAGGGGAGCGGTGTTCCTGTGGGGAAGCCTTAGCTTTGGCTTTGCAACTATTCTGTCAAGCCGTCACTCATTTGCCCCGATATGAGGCCTCTAATGCCGTAGTTGGGGATATTAACTCTGCCTAAGGCATCCAGATTTTACCTTACTGAAACTACTATTGCTATCTCTAATCCTCTCTAGTGTCTGGATGCGCATGTCTAATGCTGAAATCTGAAAAATTACTAAACACACACATAAGCACTATTCGGACGGGACTAGTTTTCCAAACGACGTTAGAGTTAGAATTTTTTTCAGCCGACGTCTGTCATTTCATGTATGGATTCGGACGGGACTAACATCTCTGTGTTTATTACGGAGGTAGGAGTGTCTATGTTTTACATGTGGGCGTTGCACAAGACCACATGTCCAGGATGCGTGGGTTGCCTATGGTCATCATATGGTTTTATATAGAAGTTCTTATAAACCCACTGGAATAAATACGTTTTTATATAATTTTCACGTTATGTAATTGACTTATAGAAATTACAACTCTTACCTGAAACTGATATTACAGTAGCCAGTCTTAAAAATTTACGTGATTTGGCTCTTCTTGTTGATTTCATTTTTTTTATTTCTTCGCAAGGTAGCAAACACATTTACATCCATTATTGGTGTGCAGAAAGCAGAACCTTGAATACCGGTGCGCTAGGGTTAATACGGTAGTAAAAAACATTTCCGCAATCACAGACATTCGCATTCAGACGGGGTTAGATTTCTCAGAGGAGCGCCGATTTTGCTGAAAAACAGTAGGTAATTTGCTCTGGAATTTTTACACAGGTCGTGTGAGAAAAAGACAGACACGGCAGATTCGGACGGGATTAAAATCACAAAGTACGTCTGTGAAACTGAAATTTCTCTAACGACCCCCTGTAAAACTAGTCCTTTCCGAATAGTGCTATGGATATGAACATTTAAACAAAAACCCATTCAAAAAAACAAAACAATGACCTCAGGACACGGATGCAGGAAGTGTAAAACTGCTGACTAATTTCCCAGGTTTGGGGAAACTAATTTCACAGTTACTCCGTCCAGGGTGTATCCTGCCTTGATGCCCGATGATGCCTGAGATAGGCACAGGCTCCCCGTGACCCGAGGTAGTTCGGATAAGCGGTAGAAGATGAATGAATGAATGAATGAATGAATGAATTTCACAGTTCTGCCTAATGTATGTATGTCTGCATGCACAATAATATACATAAAATTACTATTTCATTATAGAAATGAGTAACGTTCTGCTACAAACTGCAAACCTTCTGGACTTAAAACATGAATCAGCTGGGTTTTGTTTCTAAATTTGGGCAAGCAAATATTAAGCGTACTGTACAACATGAACCAACATGAAGACCACTCAGCTGTCTAGGGGAGAAAATCAAGGCATTTTGAAGCTGAGAAAAAAGACACAACAATCATTGCACAAGCTTTAGACAAACCCAGTACAACAATGTGGACTGTCCTGAAAAGAAAAAAAAAACACTGGCGTGCCGAAAAGCCAGACACCGAACAGATCGGCCAAGAAAAATGAACATCAGCTGATGAAAGAACAGAGAGCTGTGAAGAAAAACCTTAAAAACTAAAGTCAGTGACGTGAAGTGACGGGATCACGATCCACCAAACGGAAGAAGGAGCTCATGATGTTGCAGCAGAATGTATTCAGTTTACAGAAACATTGTCTGATTTATTTTAGAGTAAATTCATCCTGTCTTCTCGGGAGGAGCTTCATCACGCAGCAAGACGACAGACCCCTGAAAACAGACGTCACCTGCATGAAGATACACTACAAACCTTCTCAGAAGCTTCACAGAAGAAGAATGTACCAGTTTGCTGATGTCACTGGGTCTCCTGCTCGACGCTGTTATTTATTTCGTTTCTATTCCGAAAGTATTTTTCTATTCACCTCTGTTTATTTATTGCTATGTCAAGTCACGTATCACACCGGTGTGTATTGTGCTCTTGTTTATACACTGTACACACTTTTATTTCAGAACGTAACACCCGAGTACTTTATCTTTTCTCGTGTGTGTCCTTTTGTATTGAATTCTCTTCAATGCATTGAAAACAAACCTAATGAAAGCACGTACTTTGTGGCGTTCCTTTCATGGCCGCTCTGTCGTTCCTAAAACAGTAAGAAAGACCGATGTTGGAAAAGACATAAACAGCAGACTTTAAATTTATTTATTTATATATTTAAACATATATTTCTTTATCCGTCTGTGATCAAGACGAACATATATATGTCGAATGCAAGACTGTTGTAGTTTCAGACAGTTGGTAAGGTTGACTTGAGGCATCATGTAGGTCTTCTTGTTAACACCAAATTACTCTCTACACCACAGAAGTTTCAGTTCTGTCTGTATTTAGATTAAAACCAAGCACATGTAACCTTGTTAGCTAACACTATGATAACTAGCTACTTGTTGTGTTGCTAACTTTGTTTACTTGGCTCAGTGTAATTGAGGAAGACCTGCTTCCTGATGCTCTTCTCACTGGGTGTTAAAATGGTTTTCATGACACCAAAATTTATTGGTATAATTAAACACACCTAAAATAAAAAAACCCTGTACTCATAATGGCTTTGATAAACCAGGCTTCTCTCACTCACACACTCATTCACACCCCTACTCACTCGCACACCCACTCACTCACTCGCACACCCACCCACTCGCACACCCACCCACTCACACACTCATTCACACACTCATTCACCCACTCACTCACTCACTCGCACACCCACTCGCTCACTCACTCGCACACCCACTCACTCACTCACTCACTCACACACTCTCACACTCACTTACTCACTCGCACTCACTCACTCACTCAAACACTCATTCACACTCTCACACACTTGCTCTCTCACTTGCTGACTCACTCACACTCTCACACTCACTCACTCACTCACTCACTCACTCACTTACTCAAACACTCATTCACACTCATACACTCACTCTCACACTCACTCACTCACTCAAACACTCATTCACACTCACTTACTCACACTCACTCAAACACTCATTCACACTCTCACACACTCACTCTCTCACTTACTCACTCACACACTCTCACACTCACTCACTCACTTACTCAAACACTCATTCACACTCATACACTCACTCTCACACTCATTCACACTCACACTCACTCTCTCACTTACTCACTCACTCACTCTCATACTCACTCACACACGAACTTACTCACACACTGATTCACACACTCACTCACACACTCATTCACACACACACTCACATACTAACTCTCTCACACTCATTCATATGCTCACTCACACACACACTCTCTCTCACACACACACACACACACATACACACTCACACGAATATGATTAGTTGAAATGGAGAATGCGCCTGATAGGCTAGGGAAGAAGTGCTTTGAATCGCATTTGTGAACCAGGGCCTGGCAGGACAATCTCAAAAACCACATACAAATGCAGGGGTCCAGCAAGTGCAGGTGTGTGTGTGTGCGTGTGTGTGTGTGTGTGTGTGTGTGACTTGGGTTTCTATTTTCACTTGATTAAAAACATTCCCTTTGATAAAAACGCTAAATGAAATGTAACAACATCAGTGTCTGTGATCCATTCAGACTCTTAGCAGCAGACGATGAAACAAGAGCTTTACATTAGAATTAGAAGACATTTTATCCTGATGTAGCGTCCGTGCCATGACGCAAGGAGGGTGTGTCTGAAGTATCCAGCTTTTTCCATTCTGCTGTTGGCTTGTGCTAAAAGAGTCTGATGCGTGGGTGATGTGTCTGTCATATTAGTGCCGGTCAGTCTGTCAGCGCTGTAAAAGACCTGGTGCAGACTGAAGCTTTTACTGCTCTCATTTGTCATTATGCCTGTATGCTAGCGTGTTAGCTTATGGATACTTACCATAACATTATAATATCAATAAAACTGCATGTATGTCGGCCATAAGGACGAGAAGTAACATTGAAGATTACATCTAGTAAGATGTTCAATGTTACTTCTCGCTCTTATGGCCAACAAATATGCTGTTCTTTAAGTTCTAAAAGACTGAACATTTATTTAATCCAGCTTTGTAGGACATATTGTAAATAATTGTGGTGAATTGTTTGCTAGTTGGGGGGGCACGGTGGCTTAGTGGTTATCACGTTCGCCTCACACCTCCAGAGTTGGGGGTTTGATTCCCACCTCCACCTTGTGTGTGTGGAGTTTGCATGTTCTCCCCATGCCTCGGGGGTTTCCTCCGGGTACTCCGGTTTCCTCCCCCGGTCCAAAGACATGCATGGTAGGTTGATTGGCATCTCTGGAAAATTGTCCCTAGTGTGTGATTGCGTGAGTGAATGAGTGTGTGTGTGTGTGTGCCCTGTGATGGGTTGGCACTCCGTCCAGGGTGTATCCTGCCTTGATGCCCGATGACGCCTGAGATAGGCACAGGCTCCCCGTGACCCGAGGTAGTTCGGATAAGCGGTAGAAGATGAATGAATGAATGAATGTTTGCTAGTTCTCACGAAACAAGGTTTTACTTACTGTAGCAAACACCTGAGTGATATTTACTTTGGGTTAATACACTGGGTCTCGTTTACAGTATCAAGCTGGAAATGAACAGATTTATGAGTAAATGATTAGTACGGGGAATCGACTGTTCGTTTTTTTATACTCCTAAAAGGTGTATGAGTAAAAGATCTGCATGTATAATCTTTTATATTTGTGCAGTTTAAACAGTTTACAGAGGAGCTCTCGATCAAAAACACATCCTCACGCTAGATCACTAGGTCACGGACTAAGAGTTCAGCGAACAACATTTATAATCATTACCTAAGAATATATAAAACTACACACACCCATGAGTTATACCAAATACTGTATTTTGACCTTTGCTAATTTATGGGAGTTTGGCGGTTGTCCACGTGCACACAAGCACAAAGAAAATCCGTTTACATTTAGACACTGATTTCTATCAGTGCCAGTCTTAAAGGTGCGGTGCACGATGTTTGAGAAATGCTTCAGAAAACAAAACAAACGTGTAGCCAGTGAGCAGAAAGGGGCGTGTCTTGTCAATATGTGGCGGAGAGAGCGTTCAGTGCACCTGTCAGACGTTAGCCGAAAGCGATTGAAACATTGACATGGAGGATAAAAATGAAAAGCGAAAAAAAGGCTTACGATAAGGCAAGAAGTAGGACCCGTGTTAATATAGTGCTGGAGAGAACTGAATGTCTTCCGCGTGAAATCTTTCACGGTACAACACACGGTACTACAAAAACACATTTGTATCACCATAGTATTACTCATTGTGTTCATTTATTGATAAAGATATCCCCTCGGCCAGCTGCCCCATCAGGTTCCGCCATAATATGCGTATGTATGTGTGGGCGGAGCTATCAAAACACTTGGGACCCCCATTTGGGTTAGGGGCGTGTTTGTTTTGGTGATTTCAAATGTCAACTTTGGCTTTCAAACAACGTACACGGCACCTTTAATAGTTAAACACCTCCATGAGAAAATGAGCTCGGTGCCAGGCCGATACAGAGATCCGTAACAATAGCTCGTTTAATCTGGTCATATCCAGGTTAGCTCTCAAGCACTCATCTTCCTTTACATGATAAGAGGAAATACAGTAAAGTACATTTTTAAAGGGAGGGATTGATCTGTATTTTGGGTTGTATTATAATTTCGTTCAGCTTCGTATTAAGCAAGTCGTAAAATGTTTACGAAAAACATTCTTAATCATCGCTCATTCCGTTCATAGCTGAATCTGCCAGTGAACTAGCAGGTGGATTTGACCAGGATCAGGAGCATGAACAAGCGAGCGTGACTCACTGTCTAACTCTTCCTCATTCCTTCTCTCTTTGCTGAGCAGATAAGACTTCTGTGAGAGTTTGAAAAAGTTGGTTCCAGTCGAGCATGTACAGTATGTTTACATGCACGGTTCAGTTCTTTACACACTGAAGAACTTGTTATTAGCACCTCAGTACACTTCCTGACACTAACACATGAAGCGTGAATGCTTGAGCTGATTATTTGTGACTGAAACGGAACAGTTTGCATTTATAAAATACGTTTCTACAACGCAGCAAATTTAGAACATGCAGGTTTGAGTAGTAGTACACAGTAATGTGCATTTAAAACAGAAAAATTTAAAGATTACTCCAGTTTTGTACAAATGTGAATAAACCAAATTGATCATAAGCACCTGAGAGGAAATCAAATCAGCCTCCTGTACAGTGCAGAACATCCCTGAATCCACTTCATCATCCATGTGATTGCAACGTGTAGCAAAAAAAAAACCCAGCTACGATCTTGCACTTTAGCTCCAGTTCTCTTTGCAGAACAGATGCTCTTACTCTCGCCTACACACATTTCACCAACACTTTTTTCTTTTTCTCCATGCAAAATTGGTACAAGGCCACCTGATAGCCAGTGTATTATTGTATTACTTGGTGATGTGATGGAGCAGCAGATAGCATTGCTCTTCTTACTTTCTCAAATCGAAGAGATGTCATTTAATATGAAATTGATCACGAACTACAAGACAGCTTCACCTGCCTGTAATAGTGATGCCTCCCTTCCAGATGAGCTGAACAACTTCTACGCTCGGTTTGAGGTGCAGAACAACGTAGCGGCAGGGAAGACCATCTCTCCCCCCAAGCGATCAAGTACTCTGACTGTCCATGGCCGACGTGAGGAGAATTCTATGCAGAGTGAACCCACGGAAGTCTGCTGGACCAGACAACATTCCTGGCAGGGTGCTCAGGAAATGAGCAGAACAGCTAGCGGATGTCTTCATTGACCTCTTCAAAATTTTCCCTGAGCAGCGCTGTTGTTCCTACGTGCCTCAAGACAACCACCATCGTCCCCGTCCCAAAGAAGTCTACAGTGTCCTGCCTCAGAGACTATAGTCTCACACTCATTGTAATGAAGTGCTTTGTGAAGCTCGTCACATCAAGACCCAGTTACCACCCTCTCTGGACCCCCTACTGTTTGCGTATCATCCAAACCACTCTATGGACGATGACATTTCCACAGCCCTTCATTTAGCCCTCAACCACCTACATAATATAGACACTTACGTACGAATGCTGTTCATAGACTTTAGTTCAGCATTCAACACTGAACACTGCTGTGACTGAACACCTCCCTCTGGAACTGGATCCTGGACTTTCTGACTGAGAGACCTCAGTCAGTCTGGATCGGGTACAGCATCTCTGAGCACTGGAGTCCCTCAGGGCTGCGTACTTAGCCCACTGCTGTTCACATTGCTGACTCACGACAGTGCAGCAACCAGATCATCAAGTTTACAGATGACACGACCACATTTCAGTTGATTGCTGTTTTGCACAATACTTTACAATACCTCATGTAACTGCTGCTATAATACTGTGTTCATTCCGGTATTTCTGCACACGCATTATTGTTTGAACATACAGTATTTACACTGGTCGTCTCTGTTTTTGTGTAACGTCTTGTATTTTTTGTCCTGCACTGTTTACACCAGGTTGCACAGTTGCACTTTATGTATCTAGGACTAACTTACTAAGTCCTTATAGCTCTGTCTTTGTTTTATGTAGCACCACGATCTGGAGAAACGTCGTCTCATTTCACTGTGTACTGTAACAGCTACATATGGTTGTAATGACAATAAAAGCTTCTTGACTTGATTTAAAATACATATAGATTAAATGTGCTAAAGTCTCTCTCTCTGTCACTCATTGTAGTTGAAGTGGTGGTGGAGTATGATTATGAAGCAGCACATGAAGATGAACTGACCCTTCGACCCGGAGATGTAATCAAGAATGTGCGCCGAGTAGAGGAAGAAGGCTGGATGGAAGGTGACCTAAACGGGCGAAGAGGCCTTTTCCCAGACAACTTTGTCAAGGTGAACCTTTTTTCCACAAGCTCTTTTCAGTACATGTCTTCATTTCTCACTGCAGACTCAGCAGAAGCGGATTGAGTGTTCAGTCGAAGGGTTCAGACACGCACGCGTTCATACGTGAAATGACGCAACACCGCAGCTGTTACGTATTTACGTTATTCTTCTTCCGTAGTTTATCAAAGTCATGCGCGATTTAACGATTATTACTCTTCACGCTGTACAGCATGATCCCAATAAAATCTTCCCTAGTTGTTAAAATAGATTAGATGATATTGTGTCACTCATGCCACATTATACTAGGGCTGTTTTTTTTTTTGTTTTGTTTTGTTTTTGTTAAATTTTTTATTATTTTTAAAGTTCAAGTTCGAACAAATTTCAATTGTCACACCGTTCGTTCGAACGTGTTTGAATATCCCCTCTTAAAAAAGTTTACTACAACACAAATATCCTTTTTAGTTAAACCCTGTACACCACAAAATAATATACAGTCGTACGAGGTTGTACGCTTGGTGCTGCTCCACTCATCTGTGCCTCTGTCCGACTTTCTGCTGCCTCGTTGAGGTGGTAATTCAGTAGGTGAGGGAGAAGTTTAGTTGTTGTTAAGGTGAAAGACCTTTCATTTAAAAAGGAGTCAACAAACAGCCTTAGTTTGACTTGATGGGTGAAGAGGAAATGCAGATCTTTTAGGGCGCCCCCTGCTGGATCAGATGCTAAACAACAAATTCAAAAGCTATTTAATACACTTAGAAATTAAAGTTTAACATCAGATTTTACATCATGTTTAAATGGTTTAACATGTTTAAAGATTTTACATCATGTTTAAATGGATGTTTGAATAAGGATTAAAAAGCGACAGCACTAGATCATACACTAAAGATCCCAGAGCAGCGATTAAAGTAAATGACTACGTTCAGCCGTCACAAGCTTTCAGTGACGCAGCAAAAGATTGTAGCTTGGCAACCGGAGACCACGAAACAATTTCACGTCGCCTTAACAGTAAACAAACTTGTTGAACAAATCACCTACTAGTAGTGTGTGTGTGTGTGTGTGTGTGTGTGTTTGTTTTTTCGGCTTGCGGTGTCACTTTTCCACATAGACATTCGGTCTTTCAGATTATAACATTCGGTCTTTCAGATTATAATCCGTGTCAGAGATTTAAGGATGTAAATAAATAATAATAATCTGTAATAAAGATTTAAAACCCTTTTACATTTACAGCATTTTAGCAGACGCCCTTATATCCAGAGCGACTTACATTTTATCTCATATTTTATACAACTTTGGGCAATTGAGGGTTATAAGGGCCTTGCTCAGGGGCCCAGCAGTGGCAGCTGGGTGGACGTAGGAATCGAACTCACAACCTTCCGATTGGTAGCCCAACACCTTAACCACTAGGATACCACGTCCCCTTTTGTTTCTGTGATGCTGTGAAGCAGTGACATTTTTGGAGCGGGTGAAAATTTTAGAAAGTTTGTCAATTAATAAAGAAAAAGTTATTTATTTATTTTTTTTTAATCTTTGTTATTTACTTTCGTACGTCAGACCATGTTATCAGGACAAGTGAATTTTTGATGATGTGCACCAGAGCCTGACCGGTGTGACGGGGCATTACCTTCTGTGCATTACTTGAACATGTGTCATAGGTGATGAGGTGTGAAGCTGCCTGCTTAGTGAGTCCTTAAAAAATACTCCCATGAATGATGGTGCATTGGACTAAATGTCCTTACTCATCATTCCTGACCTCTGACGGAAAAAAAAAACCTTGGGAACCTGGTAACCTACCAGCATTTCCTCTGGGTTCAGGAATACGTGTTTAATCTGTATCGAACACTTATACGCTTCGATTGCGGAAAATCACTTATTTATATTTCTGCCATTTGGCCGATGCCTCAATCCAGGGCAACTGAGTGCTATCGGTCTGAAAACCCTGTTTGACAGGTTAGTATAGTATCAATAAAACAAACTAAAAAAAAACTCTGGTCTTGTGTGTTTAAGTAGCAACATGCAAATTTAAGTTCGTGATGTAAAGGTAGGTCTTTATTTGTCTCTTAAAAAAGCCAGTGACTCAGCAGTTCAGAAATCTAGAGGAACTTCATTCCCTCACTGGCAGTAGGTGCCAGAACAGAGAAGAGTCTTCATACAGGTCTTCCGTGTACCCGGAGCATGAGAGTAGTGATGTATGAGGGTGGATCAGTGATGGTTTGGGCTGCAATCTCATGGGCCAGTATCCATGCTGAATGGACACGTCACTGAAACATTGTACCCTGAAGGTGGACCAATAATGACCAATACACACCGCAAGACTGGTGATCCAATGGATTAATCCATATCTGAATATTGCTGATCCACTTTGGGGTGTTTTAGAGGAGTGAGTCAGGATACGTTTTCCTCCACCAGCATCACGTAGAGACCTGGACATTGTTCTGCAAGAGGAACGGCTCAAAATCTTTCTGACCACTGTGCAGGACTCGAATCTGTCATTCCCAAGGCACATCTTGATGATGTACTGTAATGTAGGGTTGTCCAACCAGTCAGAGACCAAGAGCCACATTATTTACTGTGTTACCGCAAAGAGCCGCATTATACACATGGGCACACATGATCATCACCTTTTTTTTTCCTGCCATTTTGAGAGCGAACTCGACACAAATTGTTTACTCAGATGATGTTGCTCCTACTGGGAAACTTTGAGGTATTTTCATCCCACTCACGTGCACGTTTGACGAAATTACCGTATTGAACTCAAGTGAAGCGAACACGCACATTAAAAAGACACTTCGATATGAACGTAAGAGCCGCATGAAACCGGGAAAAGAGCCGCATGCGGCTCGGGAGCCGCGGGTTGGCCACCCCTGATGTAATGGCTGCAAAAGGAGGCCCTTTTATATATTATAAATATATTATTATATATACACTAATATATTATTATGGTCTAAATGCAGCTGTTTTAGTTTCATTGTCCAACCATCGTATTGTCCACGTTACGGCCGGGACTTCTGTGCACGGTCCAATCCTTGACCAATCAGTTCTGTGATGTACGTTTGCTTGAAACAACTTTTCTAGAAACAGCTCTGTTCTTCGTTTTGTATTTTATGCAAAAGATCAGTCGTGAAATGTTAGAAAATTAATTTGCGTGTTTTCGTTTGCATGTGTGTTTACAAATGCAAAGCTTTAGTAAATGAGGGCGGAGTGAGGACAGCTGGTGTTTGTACATAGTGCAGGATGTGAACATTACCTGAAGCTCTTCACCTCTATCTGCATGATTTTATGCATTGTGGTGCTGCTGCCACATGATTGGTTGATTAGATAACTGCGTATACACACGCGTGTGGAAGCTGCAAGTTCCCTTCTGCCCCGTAAATATATTTAACTTCTTTGTTTCCTCTTTGACTGTATGATGATTCGAAGGACGGCTAGCTTTTTTATTTTTATATTTTTATTATTATTAAGTAACGGACCGATTTGTCCATATTGTATTTTAATCAATAGAGAATACGAGACGGTGTCGTGCTCGAGAACCTGTGTACCATTTCTAGGTTGTGAAATGAGTCGATAAGCCGTGACCAGGATTTTTCCCGTAGTAAATTATTGCCTTTTTACCTCATTACCCCAGTGCCTTTCATAGCACTAGCGTGCACTTTGCTCCCGGATAAACCATGATATTGTTTATCAGCTCTGAGTCAGGGTAGAGTTTCCCACAGGAATGAATGACAGAGGCAAAGCCACTTTAACCTTTCTTTCAGATTATAGGCTTATTAGATTTAGGAATATAGCGTTTGGATTTAATGCACGTTTCCAACAGAAAGCTCTTTTTTTTAATAAGGAGACATGGCTCAGAGTCTGTTGTTATAGATACGTGTATGAAGCTTGTAGGACTACGAAACACGGCATTCATTGACTTTTAAATTCAGCTGTGTGTATTTTGGGTAAAGAGAAGAAAAACAACTAAACTAATGGTGGTGAAACAGGTAAAGAGTGCAGGGTTGCACTTTTGTTGTGTTTCTGAAGGCACTGTGCTGTTCATAATTAATTGACAAATGCCGTTCCAGGTCAGACGACACTGGGTTTAAATTCAAACACAAATATTTGAAGCACTAAACAAATTATTACGCCTTAATGTCACATCCATAGTGTGGCCACGTTTAGTGGTTTGAACGATCAGCTCACATGGCACGATTTTTCTTTCTTCTCAACTAATTTAATGAGCGAAGTAAAGGTTTGTGTTTCTGTAGCTGAATTTAAACTCTGACAGGATGAAGTGGAAATGAATGTGCTTTACATTGACTTCACTAACCCAGATGGTTTGCATTGCTTTACTCTGGTGTCTTTCTGTGCAGGAATTGAGAAAAGAATCAAAAGAGGAAACTAAGGAAGTAAAAGAGGTGAAGGAGGTGAAGGAGGTGAAGGAGGTGAAGGAGGAAGCACAGCGAAGGTCATCAGGAAATGTGGCCAGTCTGGTGCAGAGAATCAGCACTTATGGCATTCCAGCAGGAGGCTTAGGCTTCCAGCCTCGAACGTCAAAAAGGAGTGAGTCTGTAGTACACATGAAGGACATGGTGACTTATTTAAAATAAAACACACACACTATATATATATATATATATATATATATATATATATATATATATATATATTTGGAGAATTCTGATATAATTACTTCTGTCATATTGTGCAGACTTAGGCCCCGTTCACACTGCAGGTAAAAGTGGCCCAGATCTGATTTTTTTTGGGGTCATGTGACCAGGTCAGACTTCTTCAGGAGTAGTGTGAACACTCAAATCTAACCCAGATCTGATTTTTTCAAATCAGATTCAGACCACTTCCATATGTGGTCCTGAATCAGACCCAAATCTGATTTTTTCCAATGTGGCCGCAGTGTGAACAACCGAGGCGGATTTGATGCGACTTTTACGTCAATCTACATCGACATTCGTCACAATTATGCCCTGGCGAGTTCGCACACAAACGTGACTACGCCTACAAAATGGATCAAATCATCAAAAGTTGCCCTCGACATCTGAAAATTTTCAAAACACTGCGTGCTGCCATTACACAAACATTTAGAAAGAAAAGCGACAATGCTTACTTCCTCCATAACCTCGCTAACTTTAGCGCAACGGCGTGCTGCGTGTGACGTCATTGTTATTGTTCGTTTGCGCATGCGGGTCAGTTCGATACAGCAAACAGTTCACACTGGTATCTGATATAGGCCACATTTTAAAAGGTAATGTGAACAGACAAACAAAAAAAAATCAGATCTGAGCAAAATATCCGAATTGGGCATTAAGACTCGCAGTGTGAACGTGGCTTTAGTACACAGTACTGTGGAAAAAAGTTTTAGGCAGCTGTGAAGAAATGCTTTAAAGCAGTAACATAAGAATGCATTTTAGAAACATGTGCTTTAATCGCTTGTTTTTTTTTATCAAGTCACAAAATTCAAAGTGAGTCGAACAGACTACTGCGACTGTGTAATGTGAATGCACTTTGGCTTCAAACCAGCATAAATTCTTACGCTTGCACGTTTTGATACTAAGGTGAGGATGTGGAAGACATTTTCATGTCACAGGTCATACACTGTGGCAAGACTGAGCACAGTAACAAGACAAAAGGCAAAGATTTCAAAGTAGACTGGGCTTTCAAGATCTGCCGTTCAAGCTATTTTGAAGTAGCACAAAGAAAAGGTCAGTGTTGAGGATTGTAGATGTTGTGGTTGGCCAAGGAAACGTCATGCAGCAGATGAAAGACGCATCATGTCCAGCAGTGCCATCAGCAAAGAACTGGTAGAAACTGGCAGGTCTTCATGGAAGAACTGCAACCAAAAGGTCATACTTCTGATGTAGAAACAAGGCTAAGTGACTTAACTATGCACAAAACACAGGGACTGTGGAGCAGGAAAATGGCAGCAGGTGCTCTGGACTGATGAGTCAAAGCATGTGGCTGTAGCAGGAGGCAGATGGTTTGCTGAAGGGTTGGCGAGTGGTACAATAGTGAGGTAACAGTGAAGCATGGTGGAGATTCCTTGCAAGTTTGGGGCTGCATTTATTTAAATGGAGTGTGAGATTTGGTCAGGATTAATGATGTCCTCAATGCTGAGAAATACAGGCAGATACTTCTCCATCATGTCGTATCATCAGGGAGGCGTCTGGTTGGCCTCAGATTTATTTTACAGCAGGACAACAACCCCAAAGATACAGCCTATGGAATCAAAAGCTGTATTTAGTGTAGAGAAGAACAAGGATCGTGGAAGTGATGGTTTGTCGCCCACAGAGTCCTGAATTCATCATGTCTGTCTGGGATTACACGAAGAGACAGAAGAATTTGAGGCAGCCGAAACATCCACAGAAGATCTGTGTTTAGTTCTCCAAGATGTTTGGAAGGGGAGGCACGGTGGCTTAGTGGTTAGCACGTTCGCCTCACACCTCCAGGGTTGGGGGTTCGATTCCCACCTCCGCCTTGTGTGTGTGGAGTTTGCATGTTCTCCCCGTGCCTCGGGGGTTTCCTCCGGGTACTCCGGTTTCCTCCCCCGGTCCAAAGACATGTATGCAAAATGTTGTTCACAATAAATATTGTTGTGATTTGGATTTCTCTAAATTAATTAAAATCAGTCGTGTGTGTACAAGCATGCATGTGTGTGTGTGTGTGTGTGTGTGTGTGTGTGTGTGTGTATATATATGTATGTATGTATGTATGTGTGTATATATACACGCATATATATATACATACATACATACATACATATATATATGGTACGTTTGTCCACTGACAAGGAAGCGATCACTCTATAATTTTAATGGTAGGTTTATTTTAACAGTGAGTGACAGAATAACAACAAAAAAGATTTGCATTTTAATCAGTGAAATAAGTATTTGACCCCATCAATCAACAAGATTTCTGGCTTGATTGACACCTCTGGCACCTCCACTCAGGTGGAGGTGTTGGAGGCGGAGGCAGAGGCTGCATAACGAGCTGAGATTAGGGCTCTCTCTCTTACCTGTATAAAAGAGACCTGAACACAGAAACATTCAATCAATCAGATTCCAAACTCTTCACCATGGCCAAGACCAAAGAGCTGTCCAAGGATGTCAGGGACCTGATTGTAAGAACTACACAAGGCTGGAATGGGCTACAAGACCATCACCAAGCAGCTTGGTAAGAAGGTGACAACACAAAATAACTGTCAATCTCCGGCGGTCTGGGGCTCCATGCCTGATCTCACCTCGTGGAGTTTCAGTGATCATGAGAACGGTGAGGATCAGCACAGAACTACATGCGAGGATCTGGTCAATGATCTCAAGGCAGCTGGGACCATAGTCACGAATTGGTAACACACTACGCCGTGAAGGACTGAAATCCTGTAGCGCCCACAAGGTCCCCCTGCTCAAGATATCACACGTACAGTCCGAAGTTTGTTATTGAACATCTGAATGATTCAGAGGAGAACTGGGTGAAAGTCTTGTGGTCAGATGAGACCAAATCGAGCTCTTTGGCATTAACTCAATGCCGTGTTTGGAGGAGGAGGAGGAGGAATGCCGTCTATGACCCAAAGAACACCATCAACACCGTCAAACATGGAGGTGGAAACATTATGCTTCAGTGCCACAACTTTACCACATCAAAGAGACGAATGAAGGGGCCATGTACCGTCAAATCTTGGGTGAGAACCTCCTTCAGCCTGGGCACTGAAAATGGGTCGTGGATGCGTATTCCAGCATGACACTGACCCAAAACACACGGCCAAGGCAGCAATGGAGTAGCTCAATAAGTCTCCAGACCTTAATCCCATAGAAAATCTGTAGAGGGGGCTGAAGGTTTGAGTTGCCAAAAATCAGGATGAACACTTTACAGACTTGGAGAATATCTGCAAAGAGGAGTGGGACAAAATTACCTCCTGAGATGTGTGTAAACCTGGTGACCAACAACAAGAAACGTCTTAGAAATAAAAATATATATATATTTCACTCATTAAAATGCAATTTATACCTTTTTTTAAATGCATTTTTCTGGATTTTTGTTGTTGTTATTGTGTCTCTCACTGTTTAAATAAACCTAACTTTAAATTACAGTCTGTTTTTTGTCAGTGTGCAAACATACAAAATCAGTACAAACTTTTCCACTCTGTGTTTATATATACATATATATATATAAATGTGTATAAATATAAATTTGTTTTCATTGTCTGAACACAGAAATATCACACCGTAATAAGCCGATTATACCCCCAAGGACACACGAATTATATGAAAAAATGTGCCCCAACTGGTTATAAAGGGTGTGTGTTAGTTCATTGAAAACAAGCTTCCTGAGCAGTATTCAGGGAGGATCGAATCCAAACAGCCTTTATCTCGTGTTGGTTAAACTGTTCAAACCAGGTTCTGTGTGTGTGTGTGTGTGTTTGCTGCAGAACTGAAAAAACGGCATTGCAAAGTTCTGTTTGAGTATGTGCCGCACAACGAGGACGAGTTGGAGCTGAAAGTGGGCGATATCATCGAAATCTCAGAGGAGGTAAGGGACAGCTCAGCGTTTTCAACTGGGACATTTGCCTTTGTGCGTGTGCTCTGTCTGTTGTGTATAGACTGTAGCCCGGGGCAAACTACTTGTTTGTATTTTTCTTGTTTATGAATGCAGTGTGGCTTTGCAGAGTTTGACATTTGCCGTGATTTTGATTAGTCACTGTTAGATGATAGACTGATCGATATGTATTTCTTTAATAAAATACATGTAAGCAGCGTGTTTGTGTGTTTAGGTGGAGGAAGGGTGGTGGAGTGGGATCATGAATGGAAAGACTGGACTCTTCCCCTCCAACTTTGTCAAAGAAATAGAAACAAGTGAGGATGGTGAGAGCAACGATGTGCCCGAGGAGCCAGGTACTGCTCACTTACTGTATTTGTGTGAAGATCCTCCATTAGCGCATGTCAGAACAGGCCTCAAAGGAAGCTTTTTGTTTTGTTTTTTTTTCTTTTCGGGGCGTGTTGGTGTTTAGACACTCACCGTTTTAGTCTAATGCGACTCTGTGATTTCCACGAGGCTTTTCTGTTGTAGGGTTACTGTCGAGCGATTTTCATGCATGAAGGCAATGTTTCTAACGATTCTCACACACGCAAAACACAGAGCATTTTATTAGGAACGCTCTACTAATATTGGGTAAAATCTCTCTGCTCTCAAAACAAACTCCATTATTCATGGCATGGAGTCCACAAGATGTTGACATTCTGCTCCATACAGGACAGTAGAGTAGAGAGTAGAGAACAGATAACCACAATGTACGTCTGTGGTGAGCAGAAAAACATCGAAGAGTGTTTTTCACTCTCATTCCCAGTCACTGGATCCGAATCCAGTAGATCACCTTTGGGATGTGGTAGAACAGGAGATTCACGATCCTGATAAATCTACAATAATCATGTTGTGTAATGTGACGTCAGCATGGAGCAGAGTACCGAAGGAAAGTTTTCAACATCTTGTAAACTCCGTGATATGAAGAATCGAGGATGTTTTGATAGCAAAGCGAGGTTTTACCCAGCGTCACTATGGTGTTCATAATAAACCCAGTGGATACTGATACCTTGAATAATTTACACCGTAGCATGATATCTAGTTTTGTCCACACGCCTCACTGCATACTATGTAACTGTGCGTACTGTATGTATATGTCCGTTTATAAGTGTATGCTAACGTGGTTTTGTGTTCGTGTGTGTGCGTGTGTGTGTGTGTGTGTGTGTGTGTAGACATTAAAGATGAGGTCCTCAGTCCAGTTTCCCCTGGAAACGGGGTCATCGCACAGCCTAAAAAGATCAAAGGTGTTGGGTTTGGCAACATTTTCCGTGAAGGCTCAGTGAAGCTCAAACCTCGTTTGTCTGAGTCCGAGGACAAGAAAGAAAAAGTAAGCCTGCTTTAACTTTGCAGCAGTGTGTACGTTTGTCTTCAGAGCCAAAACAACACATCTAGATTACAACAAATAGCTAAATAGATTTGTTTGTTTATTTATTTGTTTGTTTGTTTGTTTGTTTTTGTGGATTGATTAAACACAAATGTAGAAAGTCATGGAGTCGAGCAGATTCAAAGTATTGGCTCTGCGATTTATTTACAGAGTACCGATTCATATCAACCAATGCCCGTGTTCATAAAGTGCTTTAATACGAATTCTAATTATCTTTAATACGATGTCACAATGATAAAAATGCACGATCTAATCTGTTATATCTTATTAACTCACTATCGTTATTAAATATCGCCTACAATACATTTCTTCTCTCTTTTCACCTTTCAGCCATTTTTTTCCTCTGCTAAAGAAACTCTTAAGATCATCGTAAGGGTTAAGACGCTTTGTTTAATATCCTTTATCTTTATTAAGAACTTTTTATTCATTTTTAGGGGAAACGCTTACATTTCAAAGAATTTTCTTAGCATTTTGTCACTAGTAACTCTTTGCAGGATTTTCATGGATATGGGTCTAGGTTCTTATTCTTCTTTTGTCTTGATGTATCTCACAAAATCACAAGATAAACAAACCCTATTATTTGTGCTGTAGTTTACAGTCATATTAATAGACTATTTGGCCAAAGGTCTGTGCACACCTGACCATCACTGACCATCACAGCCATATCTGATTCTTCCCCAAAACAAATCTGGAAGCACCCAGTTGTATAGAATGGCACATTATAATTTCCCTTCACTGCAAATAAGCTGCATGGAGCATGTCATGGTGGATTAGTGCTTAGTATGTTTTAATGCACCTTTAGGGTTGGGGTTTGATTTCTCGTCTCTTAATTATGTGCAGAGTTTGCAGTTTGCACGTTCTCCATGTGTTACGGAAGTTTCTTCCATGTACTCCAGTTTCCTCCACCAGTCCATAGACTTGTGTTGTTGGCTAATTGGCATCTCCTGTTTGTCTGTAGTGTGTGTGTATGTGGGTGTGATGGTGGACCTGAGGCCCGAACACTGTTCCATCATGATCGTGCCTTTTAATATACAAAGCACAATTCTGCATGAAGACATGGTGTGTTAAGGTTATAGTGGAAGAACTCCAGTTTCCAGCACAGAGCCTTGACTCTGGCTGAACCCCAACGAACACCGAACACCGGCTGCAGCCCCAGACCTCCTCACTCTTACAACGTCGGTGTCTGATCTCATTAATACGTTTGTAGCTAAACGATCACTAATCCGCAGTCACTCAACTACATCTAGTTGAAAGACTTCATAGAAGAGTGGAGGTATAAATAAAAGCAAAAAAAGGGAACTTCTAAACACATTACTGCGCTTTGTTTCGGAATGACACGGGTAAGTGTGATGGACAGATATGAAAATCCTTTTCGTCTTTTTAGATTTTGTTGCATTTATTATCAATAATTAAACCAAGATTGATTCTCTTTTTCTTCCTAAGTCTGGAAGCACGTTCTATTGCTGTTTTATTGTGAACCTTTTATTAAAAAAAATAAAAATAAAAAAGACTATTCCAAATTCCTTATTTACTTAATCCCAGCCTTGTATGAGTGTAAATAAGCATATAGGATTTTAAGCTTATGACTTTGACTTTGTAATTGGTTCAGTGTGGATGTGCAAGTTGTGTGTTATGTACAGTATTATGTCTGTCACAGTGTTCCATAACAATTCGTACCGAAATGCTTTGGTGTATCAATCGACACTTTATTTGACTCTTCCTGCCCGTATTACAGTATGTTTAATATAAAAAGGCACTGTTAGAAATTCAGATATTCATCTAGCATTATGCAGTACAGCACCTATCTCAACGTATAGCAGTGTTACTTTAAAGGTTGAGCAGAAGGATGTTTACAATATTTCTTCCTTTACATGTGAAGTGGCTAGAGTTATGTGACAGCATTATAATTTAGACTGGAGTCTATTTGCTCCTATGCAGAATGTTTCTTGTGTCACATAACCATGGGCAGTGGATCACGGAGCAGGAATTATAAGTGTCTCGTTACTGAAGCTCTGCCAATGTTTGCTTAAAATGTATTTATTTATTTATTTTTTTAAGAGCAGAGTTTTGCAAGTACTTGCTTCTGACCCACTTTTTATATGTTGGATTTCTTGCACTTCTGTTTTTCAGTTCGTCTTTATGTACGCACCATGCAGACATGGAGCTGTGTGAGGTTTTGTCTCATAGAAGTGGGTCTGAATTAAACGACAGAATGGTAGAACTTAGATGTTGTAAATTTAAGAAGATTCCGACTTAATGTATTCAAGAAACATGAAAAAAGTGTAGGGCTTTGCTTCAGACCATCTGTCTCCTCGCTGTCATTTGCTTCTCGCTCTCTCTGTCTCTCTCTCTCTCTCTCTCTCTCTCTCTCTCTCTCTCTCTCTCTCTTCCACGCTCTGTGTATATGATTGAGGGTGTGTTTAACTTGGTGGCTGTTGCAATAGTAAACACTCTTTGATTTCAGCCTGTTCCGTCATTACCATCAGCCCCCAAGCCCAGTCCTGTAAACACGGCCGATGCTAACAAAATGGAGAAAGATGGAGACAGCAAAAGTAAAGGTGAGTATCTGACAATTTCCCTTACCGCAGCTCAGACTAAAGTGTTCATATGTTTGTACAGAATTCATTAATTACAGCATTTTACAGCAAATGTACACTACATTTACATTACACTACAATACACATTGTCTCAAGTTTTCTTTTCTGTTCACAGTCAAGGAATACTGCAAGGCCACTTATAATTACGACGCTACAAACCAGGATGAGCTAGGCCTCAAGGAAGGTGACGTTGTTAATTTGTTAAGCAAGGTGAGGCTGATACGCTAACTGAACTTTTACTGAACTGAACTGAACTGTACCTCCACCACTCCGACATCGTTATCATTATTGTTGTTGTTGTTGTAATCATTAGGCTTACAGTCCTCTAGTTTACATTAGTTGTTGTCTTCTAAATGTTGTGCCAAAATACTCAGTAGAGTCTGAATAACAGCAATCAGAACCATGTTAAGATTTGTAAACATTGACACCAGTCATGGCAATCAATTCAGAGCGTAATTTTCTCAAGCAGCTAGAAGTTGTGATTGATCGGCTGCATGGACTCGCACCGAATGTTTGTTCTCTTTACTGCTCTATGCAACTTTGTATAAACTTACAACACAGTTGCTGATTCTAATCATTATTATTAGTATTAGTAGTAGTAGTAGTAGTATGGGGCATGGGGACGTGGTATCCTAGTGGTTAAGGTGTTGGGCTACCAATCGGAAGGTTGTGAGTTTGATTCCTACGTCCACCCAGCTGCCACTGCTGGGCCCCTGAGCAAGGCCCTTATAACCCTCAATTGCTCAGTTGTATAAAATCTGAGATAAAATGTAAGTCGCTCTGGATATAAGGGCGTCTGCTAAAATGCTGTAAATGTAGTATTTAGATATGTTATTGTTATATATCGTCGCTGTCAGACGGAATCCTCGTATCTCCAAAACCGTTATTTTTCAGGAAATTAAAAAAAACACCGTACCTTATCTGCAGTGCACAGGGTTTAGTCCGCATTGCAGTGGATTGTCTTGCACTAAATTCCTGTCCTCAGACGAGCACCAGAACTAGCGGGGGTCAAGATTTTTTTTTCTTTGAGCCCAGTGTTTTGAAGACATTTACCTCTGAAGACGTGTTGATTCGTTGCGACTCTTCTTGAGGAGAAATATGCCGTGAAGCTCTCACACGGAGTGAGGAAGAGGTGGACAGTTGAAGTGTCCAATGGAGTTATGAGATTTGCGCTCAAGCTATTTTCAAGACTTTAGATTGGTTAATAACTTGTAAAAATAACAGACCCACGTGGGGACTGACCAATAGCATCGATATGTGAAAAAATATGAAATTGACCAAATTTGGACATACGAGGTTTCCGCCCGACAGCGACAATATAATGTCATAGTGAAATATACACACGTTTTAAAATATGTGGCAAAATTCAAAAAATATTTGCCAGTTTCTAATTTACAGTCGCATGGAAAAGGAAAGTTTTCATTCATTAGCATTTAAATTGCACTGTAGTATTAATTGTGTGGTCCTCACCAACTTCTAAATAAGTTATATGCAACAAAACAATCATTAATCCAACGTTCAGAAGTCTGATGGGGAAGAATAAGTAACCTATAATTCAGGAACAAGTAGAACCTTCTTTAGCAACAAAAACTCGATCTAAACGTTTTCTTTAGGAGATCATTAATTTCACACCTTGATGTTTAAGGGCTTTTGTTGATGCACAGCTCTCTTAAAATCTCTCCACAACATCTCATGCCCTTTTTCCACCAAAAAGAACCGAGTGCTGGTTCAGAGCTATTGCTGGTGCTGGTTCAAAGTTGGTTCCATTGGCGAACCTTCTAAGAACCAGTTTGTCTTTCCACCGGTTAGAGAGCATCACAGAGCCGAGTCTGACGTCACTGTATACGTGTCACGTTACACAGCAACTTTAGCGCAGCAGCGGCAAACACAAACACATCAACAATGGCGGATGTTGCTTTACTGTTAATGCTCATGGCTTTGTGAACCTACATTAACACCCAAACGTGACGAATCCAAAGTGTACGTACAGCTCCATGTAATCTGTATAAACGGAGGTTGTTATCGAGAAAGTACATAACGTTATTTTATCATTAACACAGAAAAAAGTTAGCCTTAGCATGTAGCTAACTACTATCATGTGTGCTGATAATGTACTGTATCATATCGCAGTAAAGTAAAAGTGTAGTAAACATTAGTATACTTAAGGTACATTATCAAATGCGCTAACAGTAGCCCCGCCCCCAGGCGCTAACAGTAGCCCCACCCACAGCCCCTGACACAAGCGGTTCTTAAGTCTAGACCAGCAACTGCCTTGGGGGGAAAAGGGGCATCAGTGTGGTTGAAGTATAGACTTTTTTTTTTTTTAACTTACATGTGGGAGATTTTGCAGTGATTGATACAGTGATAGCATTAGTCACGGTGATGGATAATTAACAGTAGATATAATCCCAGTGAGGAGATCTGCCTGATTAAATAGCGATCTGTTTTTAAATCGACGTGTGCTGTGTGTTTCAGGATACAGGCGAGCCAGGCTGGTGGAGAGGAGAGCTGAATGGGAGAGAGGGAGTGTTTCCTGACAACTTTGTGGTGCTGATTTCAGACTCAGAAAAAGAGGTAAAGTGTAAAGTATACACACTAGATACTACTGTTTTTCTTTATTGTATGCCTATTCCATAGCCTTCTCTTTTTTATTATTAATGTACTAGTGGCCTTTCTGTTTGAGCCTGTATGAGACCAACCTTCTCCAGTCTGCACATTCTGATCTCATTAATATTTCAACTTCAAATCCCACATCGCACCATTTCTCTGGTTTTGGGGCCTTTTCTGTTTATTGTCTTTAATCCCTTCGGTTGCTTCATGGCAGAGACGGGGGGACTCGAGTCATATGACTTGACTCGAGTCAGACTTAAGTCACAAATTTGAGACTTGCTTAACAAATATTTAAAAAAAGACTTGACTTTGACTTGACATTTATGACTTGAGACTTGACTCAGACTTGAGTTCAATTAATGACTCGGAGATAGGGGACCCGACTTGACTCGAATCAGACTTAAGTCGCAAATTTGAGACTTGCTTGACAAATATTAAAAAAGACTTGACTTTGACTTGACATTTATGACTTGAGACTTGACTCAGACTTGAAATTAATTAATGACTCATGACTCGGAGATAGGGGATTCGACTTGACTCGAATAAGACTTGAAATTAATTCATGACTCATGACTCGGAGATAGGGGATTCGACTTGACTCGAATCAGACTTAAGTCACAAATTTGAGACTTGCTTGACAAATATTAAAAAAGACTTGACTTTGACTTTGACTTGACATTTATGACTTGAGACTTGACTCAGACTTGAGTTTAATTAATGACTCAGAGATAGGGGACTTGACTCGAATCAGACTTAAGTCGCAAATTTGAGACTTGCTTGACAATTATTAAAAAGGCCTCGACTTGACTTTGACTTGACATTTATGACTTGAGACTTACTTGTGACTTGCACATGTGTGACTTACTCCCACCTCTGCTTCATGGTCTAAAATAAAGTTTCCAATATGTACACTATATTGTCAACAGTGTGTGAACACTCTTGTGGGAAGGCTTTAAACTAAATTGTGGAAAATGGCAGAGAGGATTTGGCCATTCATCCACAAGGCTAGTGATGTATCAATGAAGAAAGACACTTACTCCAGGGTCAAGAACTCTCCCCTCCCTGGATAGCCTTGTTAAGGGAACGAGAGTGTATTGAGGTATTAATGATCAGAGTACTTACGTGTGGCTTGGTTTGTCATTTGTCCTTCAGATGAAGATACACAGCTGATTCTGGTCCTGAGGTGTTGCTTCTTCTGTGTTTGGAAATCCTTCTAATTAGTGGTTGTTTTGTTGATGTGGTACTGTAGCTCAGCTGTTGGACTATTGACCGGAAGGTTGTGAGTTTGCATCAGCAAGTCCCTTGTTCACATAAGAGAAATGTCTGCCAAATGCCATAAACGTAATGCAAAGACACAAAGGTCCGTGCTGTTCCTAGTGCTGAGTGTGCTGTCCTCCTACATCCAACAGCATCAGTGGTAAGAATACTGGCGAAGAATGATGTAATCTCAAAAGACCCCCAGAACACCAAAACATCTGGTGGTGAGAAGGTGCTGAGTGTAGCAGGTGGGTTAGAGATAATAGGCCAGATTATGATGGTGAAAACAGAAGGAAATTTTTGAATACAAAAGTTTTGTGAGGTTCTTATAGCCAGTTGGTCATGGGTGTGATGGTGTGCAGGAAAAAGCTTCTCTGCTGTCTGGTTGATTTAATCCTTATGTTGCTGAAAGCTCCTGTGCAAGGGAAGGAGTTAGAACAGGTGATAGCCAGTGTATAAAGGGTTAGTGATGAGTTTCTCCACACACATCTTAGTCATGGAAGTGTGCAGATCCAGCTGGTTGGGGAACTTTCCACAGATGATCTTTTCTGCAGACCTGAAGATGACCAACCTCTAAATGAAGATGAATAACCTGGAGCAGAGAATGCTTCAGACTGGAGATGATGGTAGACTTTAGGAGAAGCTTTGCAACCCTGCCAGCACTCAGCATCCTCAACAGAACTGTAAAGACTGTGGAGTCTTTCAGCTTAAAGTGAGACAGTTACATCAACTCCATCACACACCGAGAGAGACCAGGAGAGGATGCACTTCCTGCAGCAACTAGCCTACAGCTATCACGGTTCTGTTGAGAGCTGCCAGTGTTACGGGGCTTCACCTGAAGTCTACCAGCATCTCCGCTGTCCTAAGCGTGTTCAGACTGAGGTTGTTTCAATATTGTTCAAACACCCGTCTGTTTGCAAACTTCAGGATTTTGACAGTCAGAAGATCAAACGATTGTTCAAGGTTCTGAATTTCCCACACCTCACCTTCTGTGCTGCTGGATTACTCACATATACCAAGAAATCTCTATATCTCTCTTGTTTGTCAGCATCGATACTGGATACCAGTTACAGCTCGCATTCGATCAGTCAGATATAAAGCACCTTTTTTTTGGCTCTTATTTTAATTCCCCAAACACATTAGCTTGTTCACTCAGATCTTCTTCCCTAAAGTGGCGCTGGATCCTTTGGTTCCACATCCCTAAACTCTGTAAAAAAAAAAAAAAAAATCTTCCCCAGTACCTCAGAGACTGCACAGGATTTGATGTCAATCAAACGTTGTAGACGCACAAAAAAAAAGAACACGTTTCCTTTCCCGCACATAAGCGAATGGATCCTCTGTGGTTTCCACTTACCTCTCTGTATAAAACAGCTACAGTACCGTGTAAAGTAAGAATGCTTTCAAAAAATTAGATTTTCATTTCTTTAATTTTTAGCAAATCACTTGCACTCAGACTCTCAAAGTCCAGTGTATAATTAACTAATTATCCCAAGCAGGTGCTGATGATCATCAGTTTCATATGTAGGTTAAAACACAGTCATTAAGTGAAACAGAAACAGAGGTGTAGGGGCTGAAAACTGCAGGAGGAACAGCCAAGATATTTTCATATCACAGGTCATACACCATGGCGGCAAGACAGTTGCACAGCAACAAGACACGTGATAGTTGTACTGCATCAACATGGTCTCTCCCAGGGAAGATTTGCTGTTCATGCTGTTTTGAAGAAGCACAAAGAAACGGGTGATGTTGAGCGTAGATGCTGTGGTCAGCCAAGGAAACTTTTGGCACATTATGTTTACTTCCCTTCAACGTGGGAAGATTTCAAGCATTGGCATCAGCACATAACTGGTGGAAAGCATTGGGACCCGGAAACACTCATCTTCTCTCCAGAGTAATCTGGACAGAACTCATGGAGGAATTGTGACCAAAAAGCCAAACCTCTGACCTGGAAACAAGGTTAACTCAACTGTGCACAAAACACAGGAAATGGGGTGCAGGGAAATGGCACCATGTGCTCTGAACTGATGAGTCAAAATGTGAACAATACAAATTTGTGCAATGGAAAAAAAAAAAAAAACGTTTTTTATTTTTTATTTGTTTATCTGCTTTCCTAAAACAGTGCTGTGATTTTTAACCTGCTTTTTCTGCTATGATGTATTTCTCATCATTCTCCACAATTGTTTTAATGTTTTTTAGACACTCTTATCCAAAGGCTCATTTAAACAGACTCCCAAACAAGAATCAGAAGAGGTAAGGACACATACGTCTTTATATGAGTAGAATATATATATATATATATATATATATATATATATATATATATATATATATATATATATATATAACACCACTTGGCTGTGAATCTGTGGACCGTATGACACGTGACTGAACAGATAGATGCACCGAGCAAAAATAATCTTAATGCTTTTGCGAGTTTTAAATGAGCACAAATTGAGCAGATAAGTCTCGCAAAAAAAAGCATTCTGATTATTTTTGCTTCTATAAAGAGATATCGGTGCAATCTTTATTTACAGTTTTAAATCATAAGTAGGAATATAACGGTCCTCCTTCAATCACTGTGTATTTTAAGTGGCAAACGCAATACACGGTTTCTCCATACTATCGCTTTTTGAAAGGTGAAAATATCTCTCCATAATTATTGCTTAATTTTAATGCAGTACTAAAGCATGCACGTGATTTTCTGTATTTCTTAAAAGAAGCGCATCTATATGCTTTATATAATCTTGTTCACGCTAAATAAGCCTGCTCCTGAGCGGCTCTGAGCTCGCAGACGTGTTGTCTTGGTAACGAGCTTAGAGGACGGATCGTGTCAAACCGTCGACAATCCAATCGAGCTAAATAAGTAATCCACATATGACGAACAGGCCTGAGGTCAGCCAGCATTTGTGAATATTTTCTTAAGCGTTGAGATACCTGCACCGGAGAGAGTGTGGGTTTTTCACAACACACTAAACCGTTTGAAAACGGCATCTTCTCTCACTGCTTCTGAATATGGAACACAATTAGAATATCTGGGGGGTCACGGTGGCTTAGTGTTTAGAACGTTCGCCTCACACCTCCAGGGTTGGGGGTTCGATTCCCGCCGCCGCCTTGTGTGTGTGGAGTTTTCATGTTCTCCCCGTGCCTCGGGGGTTTCCTCTGTGTACTCCGGTTTCCTACCCCGGTCCAAAGACATGCATGGTAGGTTGATTGTCATCTCTGGAAAATTGTCTGTAGTGTGTGATTGCGTGAGTGAATGAGAGTGTGTGTGTGTGTGCCCTGTGATGGGTTGGCACTCCGTCCAGGGTGTATCCTGCCTTGATGCCCAATGACGTCTGAGATAGGCACAGGCTCCCCGTGACCCGAGGTAGTTCGGATAAGCGGTAGAAGATGAGTGAGTGAATGAATTAGAATATGCACTTATAGACTTGCTTGGAATTGTCTGTTTTGTTTGCAAAACCGAATGCACAGGGTTCGCAAATTTGGCATCGACGACGTTTTTAGATCATTTAGACTTAGATCGAGATAAATGTGGACTCAATTTGTGCAATTTGATTTATATAAAATCGTGAGTTATCTGTGCTGAATAATTGAACTTAAAATAATTTAGCTGTTTTCTTTTCTTTGTCATCTCCGAACGGACGAATAGGAAAATCCTTTAAAAT
The DNA here is from genome assembly GCF_030014155.1 of Tachysurus vachellii. Classification (NCBI taxonomy): domain Eukaryota; kingdom Metazoa; phylum Chordata; class Actinopteri; order Siluriformes; family Bagridae; genus Tachysurus; species Tachysurus vachellii. The sequence continues at coordinate 33,761,699 of NC_083462.1, forward strand.
CCTAACTGTGCTTCCATATAATGTTTCATAAAACATGAAATTTTTGTCTGTACTTTATCACAGCAATAGTAAAACATTCAAAAAATAACCAACAACTAATAATCTCAACGATTCCAAAAATGTTTAGTTTAGATAAACTCTATTTTATTTTGTTCCTCAGTAAGCAGTACAACTTTATCACTATTAAAATACCACACTGTCTCTGTTTCACTGCAGAAGCCAAAGAAGCCGCCACCACCATCCAAATCTGCAGGTATTATAGAACCGTTTCTCTTTTACATTGTGGTCCTTGTAAAGGTTTTCAGAAGGCCAGAAATAAGGTTTAATGGCTGACAGTGGTCCAGCAGCTATAAGACATAATAGGCCTCATGCTCTTTCACCCAGTAGCTGATCACTAGCTGATCCTCTCACACTGATGAAGTTTTTATTCTTGTCACTCTTGTAATGAAAAGACCGTAACAACAGCAGACAACGTATACAGCCGAACCCCTATACTCCTTCTCATGCACTTATCCAACATATTCTAGGATGGACAATTGCATGCACCAGATTTTGTTATAAATTAACAATCATAAAATTGTAATAAGAATTTCTTTTGTAAAATAAAATTGTAATCACATCATAAAATTGTAGTAATACTGTATGTGGATCAGATTGTCTGCCCTTTGAGAATGGTTTATGGTATTCTGATATTTGTAAGAAGGCAAATAAATGTTAAATATAATTAAATACTAGATTACTCAATTCGATTTATTTAAAGCAGGGGTGTCAAACTCAGGTGTAATTATATTTGGCCCACGAGATCATATCAAATGTGCATTACAGCTGGCTATCCACATGCTCCGCTAATACTACAAATCCCAGAATGCCTTGCCACTGTATTGACGCGTAGCCACGAACGGCAAGTGCCCCTCATTCTCTGTTGACAGTCGTTGCGAGCGCCCCTCATTCTCTGTTGACCCTCCACAAAAAAATGGCCAAACGATAGATGGACAATAGGAGCTTTCAAGACAGCTGGGAGGCAGATGATCTGTTCACGAATATAAAGGACAGACCTGTTTGTCTTGTGGGCGGAGCTAACGTGTCTGTAACGATAAAATATAACATAAGAAGACACTAGTCGAAAAGTTGGATTTTCATTGAATGAAATTATAATTTTTGGTTGTTTTTTTGTTGGTTTTGAAAAAGATTCACTTTTAAAAAGGAACTTAAAATGATCCAGTGAGAGGCGTGATTTATTTTATTTATTTAAATAAGAAACGAACACCACTGATGTGTCTTTTATTTCAAATTTAATTTCTTATGTGTTTGTAATATCAAGCTCTGGTTGTTCCAAATCGTGTGTTCAAGCAAAACTAAAGTTTGTTTCCATATGAAAAAGGTTGAACATTACATATCAGTTGCAGTTCATTTTTCAATAAATATTCAGTTTGTCCCGTGACTTTATCTCAGTTTTATATTTTGTCCCAATGTGAATTTGAGTTTGACATCCCTGGTTTAAAGGAAGTTGACAATTGATAATAATGGCATTGCATTCTCTTGGAAATCAGACACGCAATGACCTTATTATTCCTTGTCCTCATGCCGTCTACCAAATGGTAAATTTAGTTCAAGACAAATTTCTGCCCAGCTAGACCTCCTTCTCCTCCTGAGGCTGAATGAATCACAGGGCTAGTTTCTAGATACCTTTTCTTAAGTATTATACTGTATAACATCATACAGGCTGAGCGTTGTCTTTAACTGTCTTTCGTTTCCTGTAGTATTTCGGGCTTGTCATCATTTTTAACTCTTATTTATTTATTTTTCTTTCCCCTCCACATGCTTCTAAAAAATAGCCTACGAAGCTTCACCACCCAATGAAGATGAAACTTTGTTAGAAGCAGAGTAGCATTTGCTTTTGGTGTATTTGAAGTGTTCTATGACATTATGTCAGCTATACTGTAAACCTAGCAAGATGCTCGCAGAAGTGTCTGGCTCGTCTTTTTCTTCCCCCACAGGAAACGGAATCAGCGCCTGCATTTGCAGCTTATCTGTTTCTTGCCTGTGGTTTTGCTCTTTTGTTTGTTGTATGTTAGAACTGTCTGTAGTACATTAAGTGGGACAGAGGGAGAGGGCCAGCTAATGCACTATGTTTAATTTTTTAGCATTGAAGCCAGAGGTCCCGAGTACTGACAAAAAACCTGCACAGTCGCGAGCTGAAGATAAAGGTAAGTGTTATCAGACTTTACTGTCCAAAACTTTACAAAAACAAAGCATCCTCAAAAACCCTGTGTGCAAATGTCTTCCTGTAAAGTGATGCATCAACCACATATTTATCATGATGCTTCGTGTTTGTTTAGTCAGGATACAAAGCATGCAACTGTGAAACTTCAAACTTCAAAAAAAAAAAAATAATAAAATAAAAAAAAAATGAAGTTTTCATTTTTAGTGTAAATTTAGAAGTAAATCTGAAATAAATCCTCGGCATTGTAGATTTAAAATGACGTTGTTTTTTTTTTGTATATATTGTTTGTGCTGATGTAAGTTATAAATTAACTTGAATAAATTAAATATGACCTTTTTACGTTCCGAAAATAAGCCAAAAGCTAAAGGAAATGTAATGTAATAAGACATGCTTAGTGTCCCATGTAGGTTGTTCTTAATTGATCAATGCGACTAATGTAACAACCAAGTAAGGAAGATTATAGCTCTCGCTTCATCTCATACTTGCTTCAGAGGACGTTGCTTAGTTAAATAAAAACGTATCCAAAAAGCGTTCAGGAAAATACGAGAATAAGTCTATTAACGTCGGAACTATCAGTTGATGCCATTTTGATATCGATCATCAGGGAACGTTTTAGCTATTGACTTTATATCTAACTTAATATTTGTAAGCAGTTACTAGTGATCCAACCGGGAGGGGTTGGTTTCTGCTTTCTAAAGTTATAAGATGGACTTTGTACTGTATATAATAAATAAATAAATAAACAAACAACTAAATACATAATGATGTACAGTTTTATAAAACAAGTCATATAGAAAATGCATGTTTTTTTTTTTCTTTCTTCAAACAACAGAATTATGCTCATGAGAGTCTGGTAGATAATCTATCTAGTGCCAACCTTACACCATTTTGAGGCAGAGTTTCCCTATTTTTTATTTTTTTTTCCACTGAGTATTTGTATAGTGCCATGTCGTAATATGAGCGTTTGTTAAGCCCGTGCCTGTATCCTTTTGTAGCCATGCACCAGTTATTCACTGACGTCCTACGCGCTTGCAGTTATTAGTGAGCACAGTGTTTGACTCAGACATCCCCTGCTCTTGCACTGACACAACACACTCACCAAACAGAAGTTGTGTCTCAGCTCAAATTACTGATTCATGAGCTGCAACTGCACAAAAAAATGAGGCTCATGACATCCAGAAACTCATCCTATAACACTTCTTTGGTTCCCCTTGGAGACACACTGATGTTCTAAAATCACTGATTGTGGCATTGTACGGGGCCATCAACCCAAATCTGAGTTGGTCCATCTTTGGTGGAGCTTGTTGACTTTAGACTAAGATAAAAAAAAAATACAGAAACAATCTGTACAGTATACTTCAGGTCTTCTCTGGGCTTCAGAACCCAGCAGTCTTTTGAGTGCTTCTCCCACCAAGCTTCCTCCACCACTTCATTAAAGAGATCAATGCAGCTGAAGGTCAAAGGCTTTTATAATAAAATGTATAAATATTATAAATTTATTTATAATAATACCATAAAACCTCTACTGAAATTACTGAAATTAAAAGTCTCATTTAACTCCAATGACTAAAAACCAGCTGAAGTATTTCTGAAAGCTGTCCATCATCTGCCTTCTCCAGCCAACTGGCCATGTGTCTTAAGTCCCACCCATCATCTTGCAGATATTGTGCCTAAAAGATGGCTTCCATCAGTACAAACTTACCCCCAGGCCTGGCTTCAGATTTGGGTCTCAGTGACCAAAATCCAGGCAAAGTTAATGGGGGTCTTGAGACTCTTTGTTTGACCTCTCATCTCATACTGGAGACATCAAGATCCCGGTGACATAATCCGGAGATTCAAGGGTAGATAGAGGTACAAACTACACGGGTGTGTGTGGCTGGTATTTTTATAAACAAATGAGGTTTAATGTGCTAGCTTGGTTATTTAGGTTATGGGATTAGAAATGTCCTCTCTCTATCTAATGAGTTGATTGTTGGTTATATTCACACTGTCATCTAATGGCTATTACAGAAATCTGACCAGTCACTATAGCTCTGTGCTCTGTAACTCTTTACTTGAACATCTATTAGCAATTAATCATCCTAGTCTTTGTTCTTCATTGTATTTATTCTGCTGTATTTGTTTTATTTTTGTATTTCTGCCTTTGTATTTCAAACTCATGGTCATTATATAATGGACATTTTGTCCTTCGAGGTGAAGTAATCTTATTTACTGGTCTTTTCAAATAAAAGTTGACAGGGCTCCGGTAGACAAACCTGCCAAGCCAGCTCCCATTGTGCCCCCTAAAAAGCCTGTTCCCCCTCCGGGAAAAGGACTGCTGCGTCCAGTGGCACTGCAGCCGAAACGACCTGAAAAACCTCTTGCTCCATCTCCAGTAGCTAAGTAAGTGATGCTCAACATATTAGGATGTGTCTTTGATTTCTGATCTAACTATTTTTTTCATCTGACGTTGCATTACTAGAATTCATTATCATTTATTCCACTCTACCCTTTGTTTCTGCCCAGGCATAATGGGGAGGTGCCAAACACACGACCAAAGTCAGACTCCGAACCTTCGTTACTCAGCAAACCAAAAACTCTCTCTGGGGACTGGGCTGAGAAGACCACAAACTTGGGTGAGTAACCCAATAAAGTGGTAATAAAGAGGGAGCTAAAACAAATCAGGCCATCCTTAAAAATATTCTTGTTTGCCGTAACCCGACCGACCCTGTCAATTTAGGGCCGACTCAATTATTTATTTATTTTTTTTGCTTTAAGTCCGACCGACTTGCCGGTTGTAAAATTTGCATTAAGACCGACCATATTTTTTTTTTTTAACTCCTCAAACAACTAATACAAAAGCAATAAAATAATATTAACGGGTTCAGGCACCAAAATACATCTAAAAAATTCATTAAAACAGCTCGACACCGCTTTAACTAGGCACAAAGTTCTGGAGAAACTGTGCCCAGCACAGTTGATGATGCGCCCGACGGCACGGGTTGAAGACCCAGTCAGTGACGTCACGATATGCTAATTTGTTTAAAGTCATACCTACATAATCACCGTCACCAAAATTGTACTTTATTTTTACATTGAAACTTGAAAAAATATATAGACCTACCTACCGACCCTTTTTTTTTTTTTTTTAATACTGTTACTGCAAACCAAAATATTTTTAAGGATGGCCTCAGTTAAGAATATTGAGCTCCATCAGATATTAAATGTTCATTCATTCATTCATTCATCTTCTACCGCTTATCCGAACTACCTCGGGTCACGGGGAGCCTGTGCCTATCTCGGGCGTCATCGGGCATCAAGGCAGGATACACCCTGGACGGAGTGCCAACCCATCACAGGGCACACACACACACACACACACACACACACACAATCACACACTACGGACAATTTTCCAGAGATGCCAATCAACCTACCATGCATGTCTTTGGCCCGGGGGAGGAAACCGGAGTACCCGGAGGAAACCCCCGAGGCACGGGGAGAACATGCAAACTCCACACACACAAGGCGGAGGCGGGAATCGAACCCCCAACCCTGGAGGTGTGAGGCGAACGTGCTAACCACTAAGCCACCGTGCCCCCTTTAGATTTTAAATGTGATTTGTTAAATATTTTTCTCTCAAAAAAATATATGCAGTGCATCTTTCAAAATGTAAAGCTTAAATATTGTCTTGTGTGTGCAGCAGTGATGCAACATGTATCTCTATGCCCAATTATTTAGAGATAGCGATGCCAAAGCTATTTGATGGCTGTGCTCTTAGGGAGTAAGGAGTGTCATATTCGGTCCTGTATCAATTACACCGACGCTACCGATCACGGGCGTCTGTGAGCTCCTGCATGTGAAAGTAGTAGAATAGCTATGGGTGGGTTATACTGTACCACACCGCACACTGCACTGCTTGATGGATGGAAATTGGCCTTTACTAAATTAGGGAGAAAAACCTTGAAATGTGATCTTAGCTAGTACGTTCACCATAAATCTGATTTGATGCACAGAAAAGCACAAAATCCTCCTACTCACAAATATCTTCTAGTTTCTGGGTTACATTTGGCACTTTAGTTTGTACACCACGCTGTTCAGAACTACTCTGAGTAATCTGGTCACGTATCAGATGTTCTGGACATTAACATAACATTTGTTTGTTTGTCTTGTTCATCTATTAGATCTTATGAGTTTTGATGATATGTCCGCTACCTCTGAAAAGTTGTCTCACCCGACTGCAAACAGACCAAAGATGCCTGGCAGGCGGCTCCCAGCTCATTTCAGTGGAGGCCAGTCTGTGAGTAAAACTGCAGCTCTTTACATTTAATAAACATCAGCCTATAGGATAAATTAGGTTTACATGGAATTGTCATTATAACCAGCAGATGATCTGGTTTTGAACTTAGCAAAAAAAGGGTCAAGGACGCAGCCAGGCCAAATGTTGGAGAGGTCTGCAATAACACCCTCCCAGTTAAAGGTGGGGTCTCCGTTGTTTGAGAAACGCTTCGGAAAACCGAGTCGGGCCGACAAACAAAACAAAAAACAAAACAACCGTGTAGCCAATGAGCAGAAAGGGGCGTGTCTTGTCAATATGGGCGGAGAGAGTGTTCAGTGCGCATGTGTGACATTAGCAGAAAGCGGTTTTAACATTGACATGGAAGATAAAAACAAAGAAAGAAAGAGAAGAAAGGCTTACGATAAGGTAAGAAGTAGGACGTGTTAATATAGGATCAGCTTTCCAGCGCTGGAGAGAACTGAAGGAGCAGGAAGTTGGTCACATATTCACAGATTGGAGTTTCCTGAGTCAATAACTCCTGAGCTAAACGCTGTTACTACACAAATAACACCTCTTTTCTATCGTAGTAATGTAGAGACGCAGCTACAACCGTGTTTTGTGTAGTAACAGCGTTTAGCTCAGGAGTTATTGACTCAGGAAACTCCAATCTGTGAATATGTGACCAACTTTACTTAAGACGCCGAGGCGCTTTTTTCCTTCTCGATAGGTGAGTAACGTTGGTTTTGTTTTGTTACACAGAACTAATATATGCCTTTGTCCTTTACATGATTATGTTTGTGTGTCATTTTTGCTTGTTTGTTTATCTACAATCGTATTGTTCTTCCCTTCAGCTATGATAAAGACACATTTCTTTCCATTAGTTGCCTGGGTTACGTATGTATGTGTGGGCGGAGCTATCGATACAGGGGTGGGACCCATTTGGGTTAGGGGCGTGTTTGTTTTGGTGATTTCAAATGTCGACGTTGGCTTTCAAACATCGGAGACCCCACCTTTAACGGCGTATTTTAAGGATATTGTTTCTTTGACTTGAATATCAAAATATTGAAAGCCTTACTGTCTTATAGTGTCAGGATTTGTTTGTGTAATGTGATCGGTATATGTTTAACAGCCAAACAAAGAAGCCTGCGAAAAAGCTTCCAAAACAGAAGAAGAAGAAACTCCAAGACCAAAGTCATCTGAAAATTTCAAGGTAGGTTATTTTTCATCAGCTGATTCATATCATAGCTTTTCAAACCTCATATTTGGCATTTTGGCATGAAGCTGGTTTTGTGCACAGTCAGTGTCATGCTGGAACAGGTTTGAGCCGCTTAGTGCCTGTGAAGACAAAACGTAAAGCTACAGTATACAAAGACATTCTGTACAATTGTGCGCTTCTAAATTTGTGGCAAGAATTTGGGGACCCGAGCAACTTTCAGATAAGCTGCTTCAAGCGTAATACGGACGAGTAAAAAGGTTTAAAAATGCTTTCTGTGAAAACAGACTTGATTCGCAGTTCATGCCCATGTTGCTTTCCTTGCCTTCTTTGAACCATTGTTACATGAGTCAGCTGTGTGGTCTGGTCTTTATCAGCAATCGTTTGAAGACTTCGGCAGGAAGGAATTAGTGTTGGGTCTGTGGTGAACCCAGAGTCTGCGATGACCCATTAGTTCTCCAGGAGCTCTCGGTTCCACTATTATAAACTGTTGTAGAAAGGAGGATTAGGTTCAGTTCAAGTCTTATTCCTCTCAAGGTTTCTTCCATCTCGGGGAGTTTTTCCTCACCACCCTCACCTCCTGCTTGATCATTAGGTATAGAATTTAGAGATATATAGTATTTTAAATTGGGGGCACGGTGGCTTAGTGGTTAGCACGTTCGCCTCACACCTCCAGGGTCGGGGGTTCGATTCCCGCCTCCGCCTTGTGTGTGTGGAGTTTGCATGTTCTCCCCGTGCCTCGGGGGTTTCCTCCGGGTACTCCGGTTTCCTCCCCCGGTCCAAAGACATGCATGGTAGGTTGATTGGCATCTCTGGAAAATTGTCTGTAGTGTGTGAGTGCGTGAGTGAATGAGTGTGTGTGTGTGTGCCCTGTGATGGGTTGGCACTCCGTCCAGGGTGTATCCTGCCTTGATGCCCGATGACGCCTGAGATAGGCACAGGCTCCCCGTGACCCGAGGTAGATCGGATAAGCGGTAGAAAATGAGTGAGTGAGTGAGTGAGTGAGTGAGAGAGAGTGTATTATAAATGCAATTTGTTTAAATAATTTTTTTAACTCATGTATTTACTTAGTTATTTATTTCTTTTTCTTTCTGTTTCTATACTTCTGTAAAGCTGCTTTGAGACAATGTGAATTGTTAAAAGCACTATACAGAAAAATGTAATAGAATTTGTATTATTCATTCACTACCTCGGGTCACGGGGAGCCTGTGCCTATCTTTGTGACTTTTACGTCAATCTACATCGACATTCGTCACAATTATGCCCCGGCGAGTTCGCACACAAACGTGACTACGCCTACAAAATGGATCAAATCATCAAAAGTTGCCCTCGACATCTGAAAATTTTCAAAACACTGCGTCTCTGTGCTGCCATTACACAAACATTTAGAAAGAAAAGCGACAATGCTTACTTCCTCCATAACCTCGCTAACTTTAGCGCAACGGCGTGCTGCGTGTGACGTCATTGTTATTGTTCGTTTGTGCATACGGGTCAGTTCGATACAGCAAACAGTTCACACTGGTATCTGATATAGGCCACATTTTAAAAGGTAATGTGAACAGCCAAACAAAAAAAAATCAGATCTGAGCAAAATATCCGAATTGAGCATTAAGACTCGCAGTGTGAACGTGGCTTTAGCAGCTTGATTGTGAGGGTGGAAACTACCCGGCATTACCGCACTGCTTCTTACGTTAAACTGCCTTTTCCTGGTCCTTTGCATGTTTATGGTCACATTTGTTTTCTGGCACCCAGGAACAGCATTATGTTTAAATGTGTGCTGTGACAAAGTGAAGCACCCTGTGTCATTACAGCACTATGAAACTGATATGCAAATGCAATTCTTTTAAAGCTTCATTTGTCAGTATTTATTCAAAGTGTGAATATTTTCCCCAAACTTGTTTTTTTTTTCTCTCTCCCCAATTTTACTTGTCTTTGTACAGCTTTCCCACGTAACTCCATCCAGTGTGCATAAGGCTGCAAGTTTTTCCACTCCCGAGCCCAAAGCGAAAACTGTGGTGGACGAAGGGAAAGGCAAAGAAATAGATGAGATCAGGACTCAGATTAAGGAGCTGCTGCTCTCTATAGAGTTACTGAAGACGCAGCAAACGTAAGAAACGTCTCTTTAAATTTCTACACCAACAGTTTCCATCTTGTAGAGTGATGCTGAGAGATGATTCCATGTTTCCATCAGTTTCAAATGCTGCTGTTCCTGCACTTAACACTTTCCTCCAGTTTTCATGTTGTACTATAAAGGCTTTGACCCTCAACGCTTTTCCTCTCTTTTAATTTTAACTGCAAAAAAAAAAACGCACACGCTCACATCAGGCCTGCAGCATTTGTGTACTCATTTGTACGTTTTCCAATCGATTCCATTTCATGTTTGACGTGTTCTTACTTTCATCTGTAATAAATGAAGTCGTAATGTTTTATTGTTTTTCCTGCAGGAGAGAGCTTTCAGACTTAAGAAGCGAGCTGGATGAAGAGCGGTTGAAACGTGTGGCTCTGCAGGTAAATTGCTCTCAGCAGAATCGTTTCTGATAGCTCTACGCCTCTCTCTCACGCTCTCTGGACATTGCTGTGGAAATAATTTGGTGATGAGGCCATCCTTAAAAATATTTTGGTTTGCAATAACAATAAAAAAAAAAAAGGGTCGGTACTTAGGTCGGTACTTTCAAGTTTCAATGTAAAAAATAAAGTACAATTTTGGTGACGGTGATTACGTAGGTACGAATTTAAACAAATTAGCATATCGTGACGTCACTGACTGGGTCTTCAGCCCGTGCCTTCAGTCGAACACACCGTTCACATTTCTGCTGAGAAACATTGTGCAGAAGTATTATTTGCTGTTATGTGTGTGTCCGAAGCTGCAGTTGCTGTGTGACGCGTTCCAAAAAAAAAAAAAAACCTGGATGCGCTCCGAGAGAAAGCCGTTAAAATCAATTTCCTGTTTTCGTTTTAGAAACTCGTGTTGGTTGGTCCAATCGATTCGTGCGATAGATTTTCGAACATTAGAATTTGTATTAGTTGTTTGAAGAGTAAAAAAAAAAAGGTCGGTCTTAACGCAAATTTACAACCGGCAAGTCGGTCGGACTTAAAGCGAAAAAAATAAATAAAAAATTGAGTCGGTCCTAAATTGACGGGTCGGTCGGGTTACGGCAAACAAGAATATTTTTAAAGATGGCCTAATTACAGTCTCTCATAAGAGCAAAGAATGCAGTGATTTGCGGAGCTAAGCTGGATTTAGACAGACTTTTAAGATGTGATACAGGAAGTAGTGATTTAATATAAGTAGAAGTGATTTACCATCAAATGTATTAATGTACTTTTTCTCATTTTCAGATGGAGATAGAGAAATTAAAAAAGCAGGTACAATCAACATAAGGTGTGCTGCTGAAACAAAGGCGTCACGACTCAATGCTAGTCCACGAGTGGCAGATATCATTCCCTTAATCCCTGAGTCGCTGACCTACTCCAGAAATTGTAAGATTTACATTTGCACATAATGAGCATTTTTTATGGTATAGAACGGTGTAATTAAGACTGATGTATATGGTTTTTTTCTTGCTGTCTTTTTTTTTTTTTCCTTCTGTTTTTTTTTTTTTTTTTTTTTTTGCCAACAACAATTGAGGCCTTACTATATACTACTGTGCTGGATATGCAGGCTCCACATTCACATGGGCCAATTTGCAATTTAATACTACTGAAGCTGTATAAAGTCAGAAATGGGATTCTGTTGTTTTCTTCATTTTTATGTCATGGGGTAGTTTTGTTTGTGTTGTTTAGTTTCCCACGCTAGTATGATTGCAGCAATAATCTTTCCATATTAATCCCACTTCAGATTACTCTGGATTATATAACCTCTCCGCTGCTATAGTCACTATGTATTCTGTCGCTTTGTCCAGAGGAAGCTTTCCTTTAATTCTTTCCTTACATTTACATCCAGGGTGATACTATTGTGCCTGTTTTACAAGTGTTAATATGGGAACCTCGTTTATTGCTTAGCTTTGCAGCAAGATATATTTTTTACCAGCCATTGCAAAGAATGGGAATATACGTACACGCGTATACACAGGTAGGGAAAGGAAAAAGAAAAAAGAAAAAAAAAAAAAACAGAGGTAGGGAAAAAAAATCTACATTTCTATGTTTCTAAATCCCCAAACACTGTGGATGGCCTATCGATAAAATGTCTTAGCAACCACCTCTATCTTAGGTTGTATAAACAGGATTTACATATTGGATATATTTATGTAATGAATCATATATTTGTCTTAATAGCATTCAAGAGATTGACAGTTGTCCTTTGTTTGTGTACACTAGAAGTGTACCCTCTGTTCTGTTCAGGCTTCTTTACTCCTGTCAGATAGGGTTGTAAGTATTCTGCATCAGGGAGTGTGTGCACGCGTGTGTGTGTGTGTGTGTGCGCGTGTGCGTGTGTGTGTGTGAGTGTGTCTCATTTTAATCCCTATAGCAATAAACAACATCTATACAATGTCCAGTTAAATTAAATCAATATTTTGCTGTTCAGTTAATGTTTCTCCGACTTAAATTCTGTTGACTAAAATTGGCTTTAACATTCCATTTTTATTTAAAACTGTGGGGAAAACTGTTGTGCATTAAGCAAATATCTCCAAGGGAACCTGTTTACATGATTTTTATAAATGAATTGCATGAACTGAGATTTTTTTTTTTTTTTTCCAAGCTAAATAAATGTCTATGTATAGAAGTCACACGAAGTCTGATGTTGTCTCTGCTTCCCTGGTGCTTGTCTAGTTCTCTAGAAGCCCCTGTGGGGTGCAACATAAAAATGCATTTCATTCACATTTAGGAGGATTTTTCAAACCTCACTCTGAAACCTAACTTGCAGGTTTGGTGAAAACTTGCAGTGTGCTGATTTTATCCTTCTTTTCCTCATCATTTGGACACAATTTGGACCAAATGTACACCATATGGAGCGATCTCCTTAACAGCTTGTTACTAAGCTCTAAGCTACAGGTATTCTGTCCTCCAAGCCTCCTTTCATCCAAATGATTTTTTTATATCATCAGATGTAAGATGTTTCAAGTGCTATGCTGTGTAACTCATTGGCAGTCTTAAGTCAACTTTTCCCTCATTGCTAGAGTTATTGCTCAACACCAGTGTTGTGCTAGTTACTAACAAATAGTAACTAGTTACAGTTACTAGTTACTTCATTCAAAAAGTAACTCAATTACTTTGTTCATTACTTACACCAAAAAGTGCGTGTTAACTGGTAAAGTCACCTTTTAGTTACTTTTTTAAAGAATGTTCTTTAATGTTCCCATTAATGCCTTTTTTATACGTTATGGTCTATACTTGGGCGTCGGAAGCAAATAAAAAGTGGGTGGGTCCTGTCCCACCCACAAATAATGGTTCCGATGCCCATGGGTCTATACAAACACAAAACTGACTTAAACACAGTAATTTTTAAACACTATTTTACTTAATTCAGACCAGCACAAACTGAATATATCCTAAGGATTTCTGAAATAATTATATATAATAATAATAAAAATAATGTATATATATATGTATATAAATATATAATAATAATAATATATTCAGAATCAAAAACTAAAGTGGTTTCTGCATCATAGAAGCTGTTTCTGGAGGTGCTTCGACAGGTTGGAGTTGCTGTTTATCGCAGTAGAAAGACACAGCTCACATTTGACTAAAAGGTTTTTGTCTTTATGCTCAACTAAAGTGAAATAATGAGCATGTTTTCACTTTGAGAAACTCGTCTTGCTCTTTCCTGCCGCACATACTTGAATAAACGGAAACACACCCACAGCGCGGCGTCTTCGTGTTTACAGGTTAGCATCCACCAATCCTACAATGTGTCGCTGCTGTAAACAGGTTAGTCTGTAGGTCAGCCAAAATGAATTCATTTTAAAAAGTATCAGACAAACGCACCATATGTAACGGTAACAGAGTTACTTTATTTAAAAAGTAATGCGTTACAGTATTAGTTACTGTCAGAATTAACTGCGTTACAGTTACGCGTTACTGCCCAACACTGCTCAACACTTACCGTTTGCTGTGTTCTTTCTGATAACTTCTACTGAGTTAAGCAGCACTCACCTCTCATTCTCTTCTCTGTCGGTTTCTCCTTTTTCTAGTCACCTCTCATCCTATTCCCTCGAGCTCTGAACATCTTACACCTTCACCAGTTTTCACTGCCTTATCACTGACCATCTAAAGTCTCACTGTGTTCTGATGCATTACTGTGTGTCGATGCTGATGTTGACATGGATGTTGATGTTAGCTCAAGGTTCTGATTCCAATCTGACTCAATCCCTGCAGCTCAAATGAAAATGTCTGGCTTTGACTGAGAAATTAAATTAATGACTTGATGTGCTGAAGTGGATATACGCAAATTAAAATATATAGACGGGCCATCACGAGAGCTCGCCTTGTAAACCAGTACCTTGGCTTCTTCACACCACATTGGAGGAGCATCAGGAGGCTTATTCTACTGCCATTGTTATTGGTTGTGTTAAAAACCAGTGTTGTTTTTCAATAGTCAAAGCAGACCTTTTTGCATCAGTTTCACCCAAACCTGAACCTCACAACCTGTTCCCGGCCTTCCTGAGAAGGCTGGCCTTAGTGGAACTGCCAGAACACAAGGGATCGATCAGGGAATAGAAGAGTCCATCGGCAGCCACACCATACATACCCTCAGCTTTCCAAACCAGATGCCAAAACGGTGACTCGGCTGTTCTCCTGCTGAAACACTAGAGCAGTATCACCCTAGAAAGGCCCTAATATCTTCTTCTGCAACAAACAGAACATATACAGAATAAGAGGTACCTCATTAAAGAGACAAGGTTCAGGGCAAAGAGGTGGTGCAGTCAGAAGAGCTTCCTGGACTGTTGCTGCATTCACTTAACTAAGTGAAGGTGATGTCCACAAAGCCAATCGAAGAGACGTTCAGTAAGCAGCAGACATTACGTAACAGGTTTTAACATGGAGGGCCCCCAACCACCAGTCCATGTACTGGTACCTGGCCTTGGATCATTTGTTACTGTGCCACACAGAAATAATAAAAACTCTCACTCTCTCATTCATCTTCTACCGCTTATCCGAACTACCCCGGGTCACTGGGAGCCTGTGCCTATCTCAGGCGTCATCGGGCATCAAGGCAGGATACACCCTGGACGGAGTGCCAACCCATCACAGGGCACACACACACACACTCTCATTCACTCACGCAATCACACATTACGGACAATTTTTTCCAGAGATGCCAATCAACCTACCATGCATGTCTTTGGACCGGGGGAGGAAACCGGAGTACCCGGGGGAAACCCCCGAGGCACGGGGAGAACATGCAAACTCCACACACACAGGTGGAGGTGGGAATCAAATCGCCAACCCTGGAGGTATAAAGATGGCCAACCCTGCCCCCCATAATAAAAACTTAATTTTATTATTTTGTCTGGGTTTTTTTTTCCATGCACAGATCAATTTAGGGGCAGTTGTGGCTCAACTAGTGAAGGCTCTGGGTTGTTGATAGGAGGATCGGGGTTCAAGGCCCAGCACAGCCAAGCTGCCACTGCTGGGCCCTTGAGCAAGGCCCTCAACCCTTCCTCCTCCAGGTGCACTGTATCATAGCTGCCCCTTCACTCTAACTCCAACCTCCTCAGGGGTATGTGAAGAAAAGAATTCCACTGTGCTGTAATGTATATGTGGCGATAATAAAGGCTTCTTTAATTAAGCTCACAAGCTAACTCTAGCAATGAGTGGGGGAAAAAAATGAACAATGCTGTAGAGCTTTTTTGAAAAGATGGAAAGACCCAATGATGAGACAGCAGAAGACCTCAAGACAAAAAAGAAAGGTGCATTTAAAAGAACGTGTCCTACTTAAATTATTAAAAAATACATAAAATAAAAACAGCTTTTATGGCTAAAATAGCAGGTCTTTAGTGTGAAATCCCCTTACACTTAAGGATCGTGGCATTGTTGGGTCTTTGAGCAAGACTCTTAACTGTCTCTTCTCCAGGTGTAGTATGATGGCTGACCCTGTGCTCTGACCCCAACCTCCAAAGTTGGGATATGTGAAGTAAGAATTTCACTGTGCTGTAATGTATATGTGACAAAATAAAGGCTTCTATTCTATTCTGTTAATTGAACGTGATGCTAATTCATGCCATTGCTAGTACTTGTATTTGTCCTCCTTTGGACTCTTTTATGTCAAAATGACTGCTGTGAAAAAGGTCTGTTACACGAGGTTTGTGCAAGACATACAATATTGTTAAAAATAATAGCAGTACAATGTGACTAACCAGAATAATCCAGGTTTAGTAGATTCTCAGAAAACAAACAAGACCCAGCATTCATGATATGCACGCTCTTAAGGCTGTGAAATTGGGCAATTAGTTGAAAGGGGTGTGTTCAAAAAAACAGCAGTGTGGCATTCAATCACTGAGGTCATCTAGTTAGTCACATTGTACTGCTATTATTTTGAACAATACTGTACTTGAGCATTACGTGCACATTCTACGGGTTTAACTCATTGGATTCTTGCTAATAAGACTAACTTTTAATCACATCATTCCATTCCTAATGCCACAGATCACAGAACCTGACTCACAAAATCATAATTTAGCATCAGCAAGGCCATTCTCTAAGGGAAATCATCAAACAAACAGGATTATTATAGTGACACCCCGGCAGGAACAGATCAAACCCTCATTTTCAGCAGGAGGGCAAAGCACACATGGGAACCAAAACATTAGCAAAATCACATGACAAGGGCAACAAAAATAAAGGCATTGAAACAGTGCTGCCAGGTCGCCCACCTGTGGTCTGAAAGGGTAATTTCCAAGTCATCCAGAAGACCTGGCTCAGCATCTGGATGCCATGGTGACCCTTCTAAGGTGCAAAGAATCTTAATCAGCAATGGTCAGGTTGAAAAGGGTGAAAAGACTTGTATAGGGAAAGCTCAGAAAGACTGGAATGCATTCATTCATTTTCTACCGTTTATCCGAACTACCTCGGGTCTCAGGCGTCATCGGGCATCAAGACAGGATACACCCTGGACGGAGTGCCAACCCATCGCAGGGCACACACACACACACACTCTCATTCACTCACACAATCACACACTACGGACAATTTTCCAGAGATGCCAATCAACCTACCATGTATGTCTTTGGACCGGGGGAGGAAACCAGAGTACCCGGAGGAAACCCCCAAGGCATGGGGAGAACATGCAAACTCCACACACACAAGGTGGAGGCGGGAATCGAACCCCCAACCCTGGAGGTGTGAGGCGAACGTGCTAACCACTAAGCCACCGTGCCCCCCCTGACTGGAATGCAGATCAGTGAAATTATGGAGTAAGAAAAGTCTAAAAATTCTAAAATTCTTGGGTTCAATATTCATTCAGTAGAAATAATTACTCCTCATATAGCAGACTTAACTTCCCATCTTCACATGCCTCTGCCTCGGGTATAATACATCGGTAAGGTTATAACTGGCACTAAGCATACTAGTCAACATCTCACAGGGTTAGCATGATGATCACATAATGTGTGCATCATAATAATGAGTGTGTACTCTATACTTATTACCCTAGGGCAGGGGTCTCCAACATGCTTCTTATATCGCATGCATATCCTAACCCCTGAATGCCAAATCTCTATTGATGTAAATACAAATATGCAACACTTTGATTAAAACAGGAACATATTAGATAGGATACGATTTTACAGGTTCTCTTGCTACAATGCACCAACTGTGGCCCACATTACCCCTATGTGGGACTGGGTAAAGTGGAAGGATTTGCTGAAAGCTTGTGGGTAATCAGATAGATCATGATAGAGCACTTTCCTTAATCAAGGTCTGTTTGCATTCTGTATGGATTTCTTTTGGCCATTAGTTAATTAAACACCACTTATTATTTATTCTTGTACCTGCACCTGTTTTTCTGTGAAATCAGCTGAATCAGAATCTCCCTGATCGATCAGGGCACATTGTCGGCATTCCTACCAATTTCAGAAGGACTCAATCATACCCATGATATATATATCTAAGTGCTAAGAAATGGGATAAATGACTAAAATCACTTTGCTCTGCAGCTTTAACATGGTTCTCCCAAATTGCTTTTATATTTATGAGTGGCTGTTAAAACTGTGATTCAAGAGAGACACGACCTGGGCAAGTATGTACTGTAGAAGCATCTTTCAGAAGAACAACGGGGAATAAATTCTCAGACTATCACATTTCAACCCCCATAGGACTGGGTATACATGGTGGCAGTTTTGGATCAGTCTCAGGAATCTGGGGCAGTCTCACGGTACTTTGTCCCCAGACAGACAGACAAAGACTGCGGCTTATGCTGCTTATTTTTTTCAACACTGGACTTGGTTTCTGCTTCTGGCTGATTCAATTCATGTCATTCTCCCTTTGTATTTGTGGCTTTGGCCTGAATACACTACCTTGTCACCAATCATAATAGCAGCTGTGCAGGTGGCATTTCAGTAAAATAAAATAAATAAATAAATAAATAGAAATATACAAGCAAATGAACGCACGATAAGTCTTTCCTCCTGCAACGATCTTTTCTTCCTCCCCAGTGTGGCTGTTTTTAGATCCACACATCTCATGTCTAAATGTAGCACAGAACACGTTAAATAAATAAACAGAAAACAGATTAACAGCCACCGCTCTTTCCGTTCAGTGATGCAACCTGAATGAAATATCCCACGGCTCACATTTCTGCCCCATCCTCCACAACAAAGCCTCCCCTCTACGTACCGCTGCACCACTTTGCAGCTGAAAGGTTGGATATGAACTCTTTACATGTGAGCCCCTGTCCTGAGTACTGCAGTACACAATACTTCTTAATTCTGAGTGGAAAATCACAAACATGCTGTTCCGTGCAAGCGGCTCTCCAGAAACGTGTCCAAGCTAATGTAATATCCAGATTGTTTACTCGCACAATGAAAAAAAATGGTGCCTGGAAATACATGATTGTTGTATGATGTGTTACATGTTGACATTTATTCATCTTCTACCGCTTATCCAAACTACCTCGGGTCACGGGGAGCCTGTGCCTATCTCAGGCGTCATCGGGCATCAAGGCAGGATACACCCTGGATGGCGTGCCAACCCATCACAGGGCACACACACACACTCTCATTCACTCACGCAATCACACACTACGGACAATTTTTACAGAGATGCCAATCAACCTACCATGCATGTCTTTGGACCGGGGGAGGAAACCGGAGTACCCGGAGGAAACCCCCGAGGCACGGGGAGAACATGCAAACTCCACACACACAAGGCGGAGACGGGAATCGAATCCCAACCCTGGAGGTGTGAGGCGAACGTGCTAACCACTAAGCCGCCGTGACCCCACATGTTGACATGTTGCAGATTTAAAAACTGAATTTATATCTATGTTGATTGATAAAAAGCAAATAAGCAAAAAAACATACAATTCCCTCCTAAAGTATCGGAATGTCAGGGCTATATTATTTCCACCACCTTTGGATTTGAAATCAAAAATTACTTATGAGACAACACAGCAGGATTTCAGCTTTCATGTGTCAAACAACTTAGGACATTTAATTCGATTGAATGTCATTTGTACGGTGCTTTTAACAATGGATGCTGTCACAGAGAACACCTTTGGTGTTTTTAAAACAAATTTCGAAAACACACAAGAAGAACTTTGGTGAGATATTAAACCGCCCTCAGTTATAGCTGGTCGATATGATTTGTCTTGACAAGCCTCCAGTACCCCTGTGGCACCACACCGTCTGTGACACGACACTCACTTGGCACCCATAGTGATTATCTCTCTGTGTTGGGGCACTGCTCTCTGCTAGGCTCTTTCTTTTAGGGATGTCCTGTATGACCAGAGAGTGAATGTTTGGGCACCTTTCACTGAGCCAATGACATTTATCTGTGCTTGGCATTTTGGGTCCAGGTTCTAACTGATAGCTCACTTCTAAAATAATTCCATATTCTACATATTCTGTTGAAACTCTGTTCACAATAGAGCAAATTTTTAGTGACAAAGCAACTATTTGAACTTGATCTTATGTTGATGTAGCCTTAAGCCAAATAGGAAAAATGTAGTTTATATCCCGCTGTGGATTATGGGTGTGGAGTGAAGGGTCGTTCACAGAAGAGTCAACATGTATAGAATGAATGGACTAAACACTAATGCAACCACGGGGAGAACATGCAAACTCCACACACACAAGGCGGAGGCGGGAATCGAACCCCCAACCCTGGAGGTGTGAGGCGAACGTGCTAACCACTAAGACACCGTGCCCCCCAGACTGATGTTGAAAATGGTAATTATATGTAAGCTGGTAGGCAATGATCCTGATAGGTAGGTAAGCTTGTGATAAGAGATGAGGAGAATGATGAGCAATGTTAAGAAGTATCATGGTCTCAGCCTAGTTTAAGTCATGTCTGTTGGCAACCTTCTTATTTTTTTTCAAAAGATTCTTTTGGAATAGATGGAGAAGCTTGTGACACTTTTGCCAATTCTAAAAGGTTTCTGAAAAACATCAAAAATATAAAAGAAAGCATCAACAATGTAGAAAGTAATCAGAGGACTCTGGGTTAGGGTTAGGATTTAGGGTTGGGGTTAGGGTTAGGATTAGGATTGGGAATTAGGATTTGGGGTTGGGGTTAGGGGTTAGGATTAGGGTTAGGATTTAGGGTTGGGGTAAGGGTAAGGGTAAGGGTTAGGGTTAGGTTGTACTTACCTTTAGCTAACAGGACACTGAAGCGAACAGCTCCAGGTAGTTCAACATGCGCACAGGTGAGACGTTGCAGTAAAATTGGACATTTATCATGTGTGTGAAAAAAATGATTGAGAATTCAGTTGACATTCCATAATTTATTACTGACCTACTCAGCCTTTTATTGCATTTTTTATATTAAGAGTCTTGATAGAAAAAAATCTTTCACTTTTCATTTCTTAAAAAAAAACTATAAAATCCTATACAATTCATATATATATATATATATATATATATATATATATATATATATATATATATATATATATATATATATATATAATTTTAATTTCATTAGTACAACACAGATAACAAGTTACTAACAAGATGATATTGATTAAAAAAAGCATACTGTTGCAACATTTCTCAAAATGTAAAAACAAAAAAAATGCACACTAAGTAAATACATGCATACATACATTACATGCGTAGACAGTCATTCTTGAGTTGGGAAGAATATGATTTAATGCATTTCTTTTCTTTATATAGCCTACTTCACTGGCATGCCCTCTTCCTACATAAGAATTACATAGTGATGCCATCATTGATTACACATCAAGATCTTCATTTGCTTTCAGCAGCTGGTTGGTTAGATGAACATGGTGGACTTTTACACGAGGCGTTCACTGCCTGACGTTCTGAGAGACGATATAAACCCTCTTCAATAAGCCATCACTGCTTCAATATGGGTTTAGTGTTGAATTTGATGTAATGTTCTGTAATTGCTATGTATTCATGCTCACCTCTTGGTGCACGTCTCACCTGTACTCCCAGAAATCAGGAATTCTAACGATTTAATAAGACGATGCTGAATTACATGATGCCCTAAAAGGAGAATTCTTCCAGATTTACAATCCCGAGACTATAATGTATGAAACACTGAATAATGTGGCTTTTTTTCTGTTATCTGTGTTTGAAATAATTGCGCATTATCTTCACTATTACACCCTGGACTGGAGCAGTAATGGCAAATGAATCTAACACTGGCAAGAATCTCTGGCAATAACCATACATGCTAGTTTTGTCAAATAAAAATCAAATTGTTGACAATCAACATAGAAAATCCAATGTTTAACAGGAGAAGATTCACCAATATTTAATAGCATTTTGTAGCCGATAGCTAGCATTTTATTTTGCCCAGCGTAATGCCATAGACGACGTTTTTTACCCATGGATTTCACAAACAGGGATAAATTAAATACTAGCTCTTAAAATACTCAATCAACTTTAAATATATAATTTTATGCTATTCTAAAATTGAGGTTGAATTAATAAATGACTAATATTAAACTACCTGCAGTAAGTTATAATAGCTCATTAGTTAAATCTGAATCCTGAATTTTCCTTTAAAACGTGTTCTTAAAAATCAAAGGACCATAATATATAATATATATAAGGCAATATAAAAAAAAAAAAAAAAAAATGAAGCCTAACAACATTATACGTATATCTGTAATGGCAGGGTGTGCATTGTACCTTGTTTACTGTTGTAATCTAGCCCGTGGTAATCTGCTCTTACTACACTATTGTTACTGTTAATGATTTAGGTTTTTATTTTATTTTAATTGATAGACTTGTAGCTAATATTCGCTGTTCTCTATGTTCTAGAAATTATTCCTAATTACTGCGATTAGTTTCTTTTCTGCACTTGCTTTTTTTCAGCTGGTGGATATCTAATTTTCTAAACACTCGCATTGTTGTCAGCTCCTCAGGATAGATTCTGGGATTGTATACTGCCTTACTAGTAAGTCAAGCTATAGATATATAGTTTATTTTTTTGGAACAAAAGCAACTGCCAACAGAATACATGTAAATGCGGGTGAATATACAGCTGATACAAAGGTCTAGTGACGACAGCAATGGGTATTAATTTGGAAATGTTCGCTCAATGCCACTACAACGTCTACTGTAGTGTCTTTTTATATCCGCTTCAATTCAGCTACTGTTTTGGACACATATACTGTAAGTACTCAAAATGTTTGGTTCATTCTCAACACATGCTTGTTGTTCCTTGTATCACACCTTCAATATGCTGCAAAAGGAAGAAAAAAGCATTGACTCATTACAAAGGACACCTTGTTCCAGTGTAATGCCATTGAAATTGTACCTTCCTGTTCATTTGTGTAGACTGGACAGTGTATACCATCTGCTCTGCTCAACGTCATGCTACATTTAGGAAAGCTTTGCTCATTAGATTTTGCACATATCCGATAACCAATACAACAGTTACTGAATTCCAAGTCTATACATTTTGTCTAATAAAAAATACATATTCAGCACACAGGATTTTCAATAATCTTAAATATATTATTTTCAGCCTTTCATTAATAAACATTGATTTCTGGCCACATTTAAAACATAGGCTACAATTTTGGACGATTTAAGACTCGGTATTAAGAATAGTGTTACAGTAGTATTTACTTTCTCTGTCTTCTCTCAATCCTTAACAAGATCCTTGAGAAATAGCTCCCAGTGTCTTTAGCAGTTCGTGCTATAATTTAAACATGATCTGCAGGCTGTACTTCCCAGACGTCCAATTTCTATCTTACTTAAATAAGAGGTGACCTGTAAACAGAAGCAGGCAGATGCTATATACTTGTCTGGATTAATGGTAAGAACGTAAGAAGACTTTCTGCTCTAGATAGCAACCTTGCCCATTAGTGGAACTGTTGAGGGTCTTCCCACTTGAAAAGGTGGATCCACTTAGACCCTCATGACCTGTGAAATGCTACATGTGTTTTTGTCCTACTGGACGGGACGGGACATTCCCTATTACACTCACTCACAGACATCTCAGACACTGGTCACATGGTCGGGGTTATCTCTGACTTCGATGCACTCAATCTCTTCCCTCTCACGCTCCCTCTCCCGCTCTTTCCTCTTTGCCCGTTTCTTTTTCTTGTGCCGTTTCTTGGAGGGAGGAAAAAAAGTCAAAAACACCGGGAGGATGATGAAACAGTGCAGCACTGTACATCCGGTGGTGAGTAGCGAGCACTTGAACAGTGTGTAGGTCAGGTTGGAAGGCACAAAGAGCAGGGGCATTATCCCAATCACAAAGCATGAGGCATTCTGTAAAATGGCTGCCCCATGCTCTTCGAGCGAAATCTTGATGCATTGGGTCCTGGTGTGCTCGGTGGCCAGTACAAATGTGTAGAGGTGAGGGGCACAGTGATCCATGGCAAAGTTGAGAGTATAAATAAGGCACAGGATAGAGATACTGTCCATATCTACATTCCAGAGTGTCATGAGGCCTAGGACACCCAGCTCCACAGAGGTGACGGTCAAAATCAACCAGAAGTTCCCTAAGGGGTTAATGACGAGGAAGAAAGTGAGGATGAGGATGGTCAGGACACTGAAACCTGATGTTAAAATTGGGGAGACGACCGAGGAACTGTAGCGATCCATAAACACAAAGGTGGGGTTGAAGACAATGAACTTGATGCTGTTTATAAGAGAGAGTGGTCGAAGTCTCTCGAGCAGCTCCACCACCTCCTCCCTTGTTTTCTCTGTGGTTCTGGCTACCAAGTACATCCTGGATGCAACGATGTCATACTCTTCCCCATTTTTTGAGAAAATGATGTCTTCGGTGAAGTGCTGATACTCTGGTCTTCTTAGAAATGAAGTCTTGAGAATATTTATGAAATCACTTTTGGTTGATGCACTGACATTGGTGACCTTCAAATAATTAAAGTAATTATCAATCCAGGAAATCTTATTGAATCCCTGCCCCAGTGTCTTTAGGTGCTCCTGAACTGTGGAGTTCCAGTACTCGATGGGCTCATAGATGTAGAATCCTATCACTGGGCTATAGTTGCTGAACAATTTCTGCTGGGTCAGGGCAAATGACACACTCGGTGAATTGCTGGCTAATAAATTCACTATATTGTAGCCATCGCTGATCTGTAAACATCCCATGAATGAAAACGAGGCGTAAATCAGGTAGAGAATGACCACGAAGGGCTTGACATATGTGTTAGTAATCCACTCTGTGTAATGCTCCCTCAGAAACTGCTGAATAAAGTGATTCTGGTAGGGCATACTGTCATGGTGTGTGGAGAGATCATGGCCATCACTCATCATGGTCTTGAACCATGTGGGCTGGCGGTCCAGGTATTCTACAGAGGGGATTTTGCAGCAGAAAACGCTGTGGTAGCGGTTCTGCTCAAGTTGGCCAGCAAACACCAGGCAGGACCCATAAAAGGAAAAGACGTAGAAGTAATTTACCAGGATGGCCACACACATGCTCTGACAGAACACCTTCACAGACTCGATGTTGGTGAAAGGACTGGCGCCCATGCCAAAAGTGATAATATACAATGAGCTTGTCATGGTGTAGCATACCATCACATCAGCAAAGGCATCTGCCACTCGCTCTTTAAAGGGCAGACTCTCCCGCGTTCTCCTCCAACCAGCCAGGAGCTCAAACACTCCTTTGGTTCCATGCCCTGTGAAGGAACACCAACATTTAAGGTATTTGAATATTCACACTGTTATTAAACAACTGTATCGACAGTTTCTGTAAACTTTTGAGATGTTGTCTTCATCAATGCACATACAGCTTGACAGACAGTATCTTAACACACTATAGTCTAAAGGCGTTTATTGTCAGGAGACTGCAGTTAGAAGCTCTGGCAGGTATAGTTATGACAACACGACTATAAGGGTCAGAAAGTAACAAAGGCATTAGGGCACACTGGATCACTGTCAACAAACCTGAGTGAATGTGTGAGAGTGGCTGAGTCACAGCATCCAAAACTCCTTCTTTAGGAAAACATTCTATGTCCATGCAACACCCAGTACTGTGAAATTAACTAAGAAAACCAATCAAAGCGCCTACCTAAACCTAAATCAACGGTAATTTGCAGGGAAAAGCTCTGCCCCTTGCTGTTGTCTTCATTAATTTGTGCACTGATGTAAAGCCTGCACCTTTTACTCAAGCAGGCACTCCAGATCATGAAACCGTTCAAAGCTTTAAATATCATTAGTAGTATTTTACTTTGTGTGGAGAAAAAGGTGGTAAAAGGCTTAAATCTTCTGCTTCTAGTAAGGACTTGTTCTAGTTCTAGTGCACAATTTGTTTATGCACCTACTGGAACATTCAGACACAAACACATCCAACAACAGTCCAACCTAGAGATAATATACTGTATGTACTGCTTCTACAAGATGTTTATATATTAGACTAATAGACAAATGCTGTAAATGAATGTTGTAGCATTACAAAGCAATGGCATTTCTTATTAGCAGTAGCCTACAGTACCTAACTCACTAGTCATCTCATCTCACCTGTTACATGCAGCATAGAGCACACGCAAACAAAGGCGCTGAATCCTGCATCTTACAAATTAGTGCTAATTTCAATTTAGTTGGATCGTGTGTTGTATTTCACACAATAGTTTTCTGAGCATAAATCCCATTTAACACAAAAAGCCTCCACTCTCAGATTGATTGATTTCTGTGTTTTCAAGTTTAGTAAAAAAAAAAAAATGACACAAATTCGATACTGCTGCTATATGTAATCACATAAATACTAAAATACTGACCATGTGCTGTTTAGATTGTGGGCACACAGCCAAAAATTAACTACCTCGGGTCACGGGGAGCCTGTGCCTATCTCAGGCGTCATCGGGCATCAAGGCAGGATACACCCTGGACGGAGTGCCAACCCATCGCAGGGCACACACACACACTCTCATTCACTCACGCAATCACACACTACGGACAATTTTCCAGAGATGCCAATCAACCTACCATGCATGTCTTTGGACCGGGGGAGGAAACCGGAGTACCCGGAGGAAACCCCCGAGGCACGGGGAGAACATGCAAACTCCACACACACAAGGTGGAGGCGGGAATCGAACCCCCAACCCTGGAGGTGTGAGGCGAACGTGCTAACCACTAAGCCACCGTGTCCCCCAAAAATAAATATATAAAAGTATAAATATTGTTTTGTATTGTTTCAACCTAAAACCTAAAACTGATCTCACCATGC